>NC_049982.1:12752575-12761622 GCF_000003815.2 Branchiostoma floridae
AACAGTCGTCTCTGCGGCCTATATATGGTGATGTTTCTCTATCTTGTTTTAGTATAAGGAACCCTACATGCACATATCAGCCTCACTACTTACACTTTAGGTACCTAATGGCTGCAAGTGATACACCAGATAAATCATTATTACTATCATTAATTTCTAATGGCATTAATCTTATAGCGTCACTCAAAACCCAAAAGCCCCCCCCCCCTCTTCCATAAATTTGCTACATCGAAATGAACAAAAATCATGATAGAAGTTACTTTAAGTTTGAACATTGCTACTAGTGATACTGGCCCTTAGCCTTTAGTTATGTCTGTACACATATGACACGTACCTGTTGATCCTCGGTCCGGAGAAACAAGTGTTTTCATACTTTCCATTACACAAACAACGGACGGAAACTTTTTCATGGGCGCCGCCATTTTGATCGGAATCGCACCGTAGCATAGTCTCTTTATACGTAGCCACAGTTTCGAGGTAATTTTGCATGGGTGTGACCCCTAGAAATAGATAAAATCATTTTGCAGGTCATAGATAAAACTTCCCCTTTTTTTACTAATAATATGAATATTTGGTACATGTTCTTTGGGATTATTAGTGACTCTAATGGTGACCAATGAGGTGCTATGTTCTGTTCTGGTGTCATATGACGATACGTCACATTTCAAGATGGTGGGGGTAGCCATACCGCTGGTAGTGGTGACACTTTTTTGGCTGATCATCGGCGCTGGAGTGCCGTGGGCCATCCCAAAAGGACCAAACAGAGGGTAAGAAACTAAGGAATGCAGTGAAGTAGTCATTTTAGTGAGAACTGTGTCAAGAATAGGTAATTTCGTTCCACAAAATTTGCCGAATCCGGCTGAACTCTTTTCCACGCCCTCTCATCATCACTGCAGTGTTCACGATTTGCCTGGCATGGTATAAAATATGTAGCTCCCGAGTCTCTTCGCTCCTCTTTGCAAAGAGGAGAGAAGAGACTCGGGAGCTATATTACGGCTGGATACCAGGCTAGTTCACGATGCGATACAGCTAATATCTGTTTTCTCTGATTATGTTTCAGAGTTATCCAGACAATGATAGTGACAACTGCAGTGTGCTGTTATGTATTGTAAGTATGAAACTTGATATTTTGTATTTGCCGATGTTTTATTTTTTAAAATCTGCATTTGAATATAATAATAAAAATTTTGTACGCACACAAGCCCTATGTCATACAATCGCAAATTATGTTCATCATGTAAACTGTTTGTTTATCATTTTTTAACGTAGAGATTAGACATTAGAGAATATGGGATACTTAACGTTAACTAACGTTATATTACTACATTTGGGGGGTTCTGAAAACCACTGGTATGAGAAAATAAATGATAAGAGGTAGTATGGCAGAGGTCTATGTGGGATAAAGTTTATCTTATTTGGATGTAGTGCAGTACTTGTAGTGTAAATATGCATATTTTGAATATTAATATCATTGTGTAAAGGATTTTTGTGAATGATTTGACTCTTGCATGTACAAAACACATGTATGTTGATTTTGCTTTCAGTTGGTTGGTGGCGACTCTATCCCAGCTGAATCCCCTGATTGGACCCCAGCTGAAAAATACCGTGATCAAGTACATCAAGTGGTCAGAGACAGAAAAATAGGTAAACATTGTCATCTCTTCATCAGATAAGGCTTCAACCCTCTCCTTGTCATCTTATATTGTGGTAAACACAAGTGTTGATGTGTACATCTGGATAGGTGTGGGTACAGTGTACCATTAAAAAAAAATTCAGCAGACCGGATGTTGAACTGATTAGAAAATGAACAGATTATACCGGCAGGCGTTCACATGATTTGAGGTATATTGGTCCAAGAACTTAGCAAGAGAAAAGTAACGTTGATCAGGTAGTAATTTTTATCAAGTTTCTACAGTAAAACTTGGTCTAAAGAGACATTAAAAAGAGAGTTAGCGTTGTTTACGTGAAGGATATTCCACAAGATTCCTTTGTAGCAAAATGTACCATTGCTTTGAGTATTGCCCATTTACAAACAATTAGGTCCTGATCCTCTGGACCTGGATTTTCTGTATCGGTACCCACCCCTACATCTGGATATTACTGACAAAGTGTTCATGTTGGATAACATTTCTTACTTTCTAAGAAATTCTATTTCAATCTGTATTTCCTTTCTTTTGACCACAGACTGAGACAGAAGCATGGCACCTCTACTTGTTTTAGCTAGTACTGTTTTCTTGCTTCACTGTGGCTCATGTATTTTGCAAAGTGCATGGTGTTGCCATTACTGTTCTCAATAAGTGTGTTTGATTTCATTTTCAAATTGTTAATAAATTTCTTGTCTCCAGGGTTAGAGTTACACAGCTGCCAGAGGCTCTTCTATATTCAATAACTTTACCACTCAACTTTGTTTGGCCCTTTGTTTATTTTTAAAATAATTTGCCAATATGCTTGATCTTGCAGGTTTGACAATCAGTGGAGATCACATGCAATGAAGTATGTAGCATACTTCAGGAAAGTCGAACAGTAAGGACTATTCAAACATCAACACAAACCCTAGATCATCATAAGAAAGCTGCTTGATGGAGAATCTCCTGAATCTGACTGCGAAGAAAACTGACCATTGACTTAAAGTGATCCATACCTCAAAACCTCTTGGGAGAAATGCACATATTTAGTCTAAAAATGACTCGTTGAAGTATTCCTGTTAGTACTCTTCCTGTAATTCTGAATGTTAAGGCATTCTAGTACTATAGTTTAAAAGGTAAAGATGGCTTATGAATGATTTTGTAATGAGGTTCTGTAACACTGGATATTTTTTGTATATTTAAGTTGTATTCAACTATAAGTATGATATATAATAACCATTTAGGTCTTCACTTTCTCTTCAGATCATGCGTACATGTACTCGTACACACATCACACACGCATCAGTCCAATGACTGTCTTTAATTTGCATGAACTCAACTCAACATTGTACATCTAGAAAGACTGGCAATAGCCAATACTCTGGTGTTCTGTGAGGTTGTTTGAGCTAGGTACTTGATGTAAGGTATAAAATGAATCAGCAAGATGTCTCCATCTATACATGTAGATCAGATATCACATTGGGAGATTAGTAAAATACTTATAGCCTTGTACAACTAAAAGCCATTAAAGAATATATACACAGCTAGTAAATATAGATTATTTCATTTGTATTGTGAACTGTGTTGGAGGTGAATATCTGTACTAAATGTGTAGCTGGCAAGTATGAAACAGAGCCTGAGAAGATATTTCAGGACATTCCGTTGTCATTAGAATTGTAGTGTAGGACCTGTAGCAGTGTATCTGCAGTTCCAAGGCTAACAAACATCATACAACGTATCTCTTGGCTATAGAAACTGTACAACTTTATCAGTCATACAACTTAACTGTAGTAATGCTGAGATTTGGAGGTCATCAACTCTCATAATACATGTACATGTAGTTTGAAATCATGTTTTACAATCATCTACTGCTACTGTTATTAGTGGTGTGAAGACAACAGAAAACCTGACCATCTTCTAAAGTATCATTCATGGGTGTGCTCATATATTTGTAAATAAAAGTGATCAATGTGATTGCCTTCTCTTGTTGATGTTCCTGTATGAAAGAGAGACATGCATGAAATAAGGCCCAACTTCCAAAACCTGTATACAATGTACATTGTATGTAGAAATAGCAATGTACCTTCTGCAATTTTTCAACTTCATTTCCATCGGCTTTCCTTTCTTCAATTCTTTATGTTAAAACCTTCTTGTGCAATTTTTCATTTTTACCCTGTCATTTTCACCCTGAATGATTCCTCCTAGCATCCTTGTCCATCACTGACCTCCAGTAACCTTGCAAGTCCTCAGCAGCCTATAGGCCGAGACCCCAGGTGGCCAACACTAGCTCCAATTACAATCTCCAATGAATAATCAATTTGTCACATAAACCTTTGCCAAAGGAACATTTTGTGATGCTGGATTCAGGAACATAAAAGTTTTCATAAATCAGTACATTCATAATTCAATGATACCTTATCAATCTTTTGATGAGAAAATGGTGTGATTTACACATTTTTCTGGTATTAACTAGACTTGAAGTTAATAAAAACAAACTAGGCCATCCATGATTTTCTTTGATAGAGTTAAAACACAAAGATGCTTTTCCAGATCTATATCTCCTAATACTAGTATACCTTATATGCCTTACAGACAACTGACCAAATTACTCATAGTAAGCATTATAAACTTCAAAGAAACTGCTATCTTGGTTACCACTCATTTGTCTGTCCATTGCTGTTGTGTTGATATACTTGACAAACCTGAGAGTGTCAGAATCTCTATACACTAGTGCCAGGGCATTATTCTTTGGCACCACGGTTAGGAGTTCTTCATCCTCTCCTTTAGCTATGTAAGACACATAACCACCATAGTCACTCTTCCAGTCTTGGGCATTGAGGTAAAACATGGAGTCCAGGCAAAAATCGTTGTTGTGAGGATCTTCATCATGCATCAAGGTGTAGTGCCCATGTCTCCACCTGCGAACCTCCCCCCAACATTTTGGAGTGCCATGGCTATCTTCTTCACCCTCTTCTTCCGATTGGAGAGTGAGCCCTGTCAGCCTGCCAAGTAGGAGGAACATTGCCTCTGACTGAAACATCTTGGTAACCTGCTGTACAAGCTCAGATAAGCTGGTACTGTCTATTTGCTCATAGTGCCTTTTGTTGAAAGGGCCTGTTGGATTCCACTGCAGATCTTTGGCTTGTAGTGCAGTAGTTACCATCTGCACCTTGTCTTCCTTCAGGAAATCTTCCAACAGGATTTCTGAGTCGTCTTCAAAATCTTGCTGTATCTGAGCCAGGACTTCCTCATCAAAATACATTGGGTTGACCCAGTCTTCAACCATGTCAAAGTACCCATCTGTCCAGGGCTTCAGTGGAACTTTGGGCTCAGGACTCGGTGCAGGTCGGGCTAGGGGAGGCCCATGGAACCATCCTCCCATGGACAGACGGCGCTTATCTGAAGCTAGGACCTCTGCTACCTGGTGGAAGGAAGACGCTGTCACTTCAAAGAAGACCAAGCTGCTCCTTGTCGGTAGGAGAGACTTAACCACCTTTTCTGGCTGGAGCCGGCCTTCAGATGAGGAGAACAGGTCAAGCGTCCCTCCGTCTGCCATGGTCCATGATGGAGGAGTGATGTACAGAATGAAGGCGATGCGTCGCTCCTCCAGCTCATCATCATGGCAGAGCAGTGTGTCTGTGTGCTCATAGATAGAACTTGTGATGGCCACTTTATCATTCAGAGGAATTCCTGTGACCTCCATGAGCCAGTTTCTCATCTTTTCTTTCAACAATGATGCAAAAGCACATATTGAAGGACTGTCTGCTGTCTTCAGGTCATTGGTCTGCTTGAAACTGTAAAGATCATTTGATTTTGTGTTGAAAGATAGTTGAGAAAGATCAGTCTCCAATTTGGCGACGAACTCTTCTGTAAGGTAGTTCTTGATGATGCAGTGACGAAAAGGCTTTCCCTGTAGTGTCACACAACTAGTCTCAACATCCAGACTTTGGGACCAACCCTCTCGGAGCTTCTCTGTGGTTTCTTCATCTTGCAATGCCGCTGGAAGTTGGAGCTGGGTTTGGTCACACTTTGCAAGCTTGACATGGGGCCCGGAGGTGCCTTCCTTTCTCCGTTTACTCATGTTGGTACCAGATACAGTAACAGATGACAGTACTCATACACGTGTACACAACTGGTACCATATAAAATGTCCAAGCTTCTTCCTTATGATATTCACAGCAGTCTAACCCACGCATAAGCTTATCCAGACTACTTCTTAGAAAGTTTCAACACATTCAAGACGCCAGGATGATTTCCTCCGAAAGTGGTGTCTTCGGGAAATATTCTGGAGTCAATCCGAACATCTCAGCGCGGGAGTCAGACCCACATGTCTTTCCGCCATCATGGTCCTACAAATGGTAAAATCAATTTTAGTTGAGGGGTGGGGCGGTCAAGATACAGATTTCTAGTTAGCAATAAGAATTCTTTATCGATGTCATATAACGTTAACAGTCATGAATATTGATGAATATTGATTAAAACAAATAATAGTAATTTTTATTGCAGCGTTTGTATGATCGAAAGAACGTTTCTTTCGAAAATAATGTCCCATACATCCCCTCAATAATGGTAAATTCCTGTGGGCGTGTCTGTCCTGTCACACCCCTGTGGCAAATGGAACATTCTAATTTACTGTCCCAAAATGCAACATTCCAACATGGTGTCGGGGGCATATTGACAATTTTATTTACGGACATTTTCAGGGTTTATACCAAAACATGAACGTTTCGACCAACAACTATGTAATCTAATCCATGAAGGACCTTGGGGACATTCCAATGAACTGAAGTCCTACAGGATTTCTCTCCTGGAATTACGGAGGTGGCGCAATGCAGCCGGCGGCTCGGAAGATGAACCACCGCTATCGGAAGAAAGAAGATGACATCGAGAAGTGCGACCTTGGCGCACTGATGCAAAACATTCGGCGGCTGCAGCAGTTCGCCGAGCCCGTTAGATGGTGCTGGGAAGTCGGAGCTTCTATAGCAAGGTACTAAAGCTGAAAATAGGTTCTTTTGTATCTAAGGGATACGATCCTGGTAAAAACTCGTTACGTAAACCATTTTGTTTACAAAATTATATAATAGTTCACCATACACAGATTTACCTTATAATTTATGTTCAATGTGCTCCACAGATAACACATTCGATTTCTCTTGTCTATTGTTGTCCTTTTTGACTATTGAGTGTGATAATAAAAACCCTGTACATGATGTATTCTCCATACCATAATCACCATGGCCAGTAGTATTAGTATGATGTTTTGTTATGATAAATTTCATAAAACAACCTGCTTCAAAGATACTGTGAAGTTTGTTACCAAAACTTTCATCAGACATCAAACAGAAAACATTATCATATACTACAAAATCTAAAATAAATTCATATATGAAGATGTATTTTATCCCTGTAAATTATGTAACTGTAACATCTTGCTGGATTAAGGAGGTTGTGTGGATCAGAAAATCCACTCCAGTTTTGAACAGTGAGGAGACGAGGGAGATATTGATTTATCTCCAAGCAGATCTATTGGGGGCAAAGACAGTATCCAAAGGGCTACTAGTACAAATGTAGCCCTTTGGCCCTAGCCTCAATATACTGATACTTGTCCATGTTTTTTTTTTTTTTGGCATGTATATACTATACATCTGCTTTGAGATAAGCAGATAGGAGACTTTTAGGACCACGTTATTAAGAAATAGCTTATAAAACTCATGTAGTCTTAGTAAATTGTTGTTGACAACTTCTACATAAATGTAGCCATACTTAACAGTTGGTACTGCATTTGTAACTGCAGGCAGTGCAGCAGTGACAGCTATGCTGCATTGTGAAAAAAAAGAAACAGTCATTATTGCCCAGAGGAAGGTGACAGATGGTCACCAAAACATTGGCTCCTGTAAATATGTGTTAGTGAATAAAATAACTTTGTTACTTTGTCATTTACCAACCTGATGAAATTATTCACGAACATCACACAGGCTGATACACACTATAGGGAATATGCACACCTGAACTAACTGTTTGCTGTCACTATTACAAAGGTGGCAAGGGTATGACCCCATTTGTAATCATTTGTTAGGTGACTGGCTGGCTGGCTGGCATGTATAAATTAAATACTGTACTTCGTCTGCAGTCTGCTTTAACAAGGGGGCATTCACAACTAATTGCGATGGTCAGGTTTGGTCTGTTAATTTAGAATGTGTACATAAAAAGCCTTGTCATAGATTACCAAGTGGAAATGTTAAACATACATGACGGATGACACGTTGAACAGTTCCAGCCTATACTTTAGTGATAAAGCCTAACATAGTGATAAAGCTTGTTAGAGATAGATGCTCTTTATATTAAGTAGAAGGACTGAGAATATGCTTAGAAATTCCATCAGCATAGACACTGTACTAGCTAGTACTGATTTCTTTGATAGGAAAATGTTGATGGTATTATACTAGTAGATATATTTAGAACTTGAGAGAAAATTTTTTATCACTCACTTCCACTAGTGTATCACTCAATTTCAAACACATTTTGAACAGAGTTACAGATGCCGTTTTTTTATGTATGTTACAGTATTTATCTACCATACTGCTTATGAATCATTGATGTGACAGCATGATAATACAATGATTTCAAAACAGCAATGATGAAATAGACCAACTGACTTGACTGATAAGTATTCAAAAGACCAGCTGTAACATAAGCTTGGGGAATGGATCTGATTAAATAGCTACCAAAGAATCAATTTTTCATGCCTACTCCTTTTTAGTGCTCAGCTGAAGAAGACAGAAGAGCAGATTATTTCTTTACATGCTATTCTTCACCTCACATTCTAAGTTGTTTTTAACTTTTTTCTGTTTAATAAGTTACTAGTATATGCTTTTGAATTTTATGAAACTTATGTGCCCCAATCTTTCCACTACTTGCCAATGCAAATGCAGTGCGGCAGCTGTTGAGATTAGTGATGTCACCCTTTGTTATAGTGTGATGAGATGATTCATTGTTGGTAATTGAACTTTGACCCTCAGATGGAAGAGACCATGGCTGTCTGCTGGCTGCTGGTTGGTCAGTGTAGTCTTCTGTTACCTAGCAACATCAGGTGTGGATTTTACTTTTCCATCATTTGATAGCATGATGCAGTAGGAATTATGTCCTATCTGTAAATTTTTCATCTCAGTTTTAACAAAGGGAAGTAAAGTTCACATTGCATGTAGGTATGACCTACACTATTGAAAGCGAAGTACGTGAAAAGATGTTGACAAATTTGTATATTTCTAATTGAGCATCCCTTCTACTTCCTTATGACTCACTGTCAACAGCTAAAAGCTAGTCATAGGAATCAAACAGTACTGATTGAAGTTTCTCTCATCTATCCACATGTTCTTTTGCTGGTATACTCAAGACACTGCATTTATGAAGGTTATTACATCC
>NC_049982.1:12762429-12764123 GCF_000003815.2 Branchiostoma floridae
CTAGAGTGGCAGTCTGTCTTTGTTTTTTATATTCTTTTGTAGACAAAATGGCATTCAGATACAAATACAGAGTATGTGATACAGGTCAGGTGCATGTAACATGATAGCATATACATCATGTCTGGAATATCTCTGCCAAGCAGGACCATTGTTTAATATGTTTCCACAAACAAAGTTGAGCTTGTATTGCACATAGTTCCCTCTGGTTGATATGGTTGCCAAAATATACCCATATCGATCCACAAGGTTGTTGTGTACATTATGAATCAGGATATATAATGTATGTGCAACTTTGTTTTATCAGCTGGTTTATCAATAGACAAAAGCATTTGGGAAATTATGATGAAGCTCAGATATACTGCTAATCCCATTCAAAGGCAATTTGAAAACACAATAGAATAGTAGACTTGATGTATGCAAACACTAAATCACTCAGCATTTGGTATTCAGTCTTCTGTTGTTCTTTTCAAAGTCAGATTTTGTTGTCAGATTTGAATGCTTTTGTATACTAGTATGTATAAAGACAGACCTATACAAATCTATAGCATTGATAACATGTAACTACCCTGCGTAGATCTATGTTTTAGAGAAAAGGTCAAATTGCCAAGTACTCATGCATAGGCATATGTTGTTGGGCACATGACAGGGTTATATGTTATTGATTTTTATTGCACAAGCCTGTCCTCATGTATGGAGAACTGGGTTACTTAGTACATTGGAGGCATCAGCAGTTCCCCTGGAGATTTGGGATGAACAAATGGCAGGTTTGATGGACAGAATGTTTTATCATTATAAGCTTGAGGTTTTTATTCCTCTCATGGTTGATTGATGCTTGACATTTCAAAAATGGGTTAAACTTTAAAGAGAAAAAAAGTGCAAATATTTGTTAGACCTGTAGCCAGTATATCCTTAAATATTTGCTTTAAACCAATTTCAAATGTTAAACTCTATAGCTCTTGTGAGAATGTCAACAAATTTCAGACTGATAACATTCTGTACACTCTACATGAACTATTTGTATTAAAACCAGACATTATGTGGGACCGCGTGGCGCAGTGGCGGCATTCGTGCTTCGTGACCGAGAGGTTGCGGGTTCGAATCCGTCTGCGTGTCACCGATCTTGTGCCCTTGGGAAAGGCACTTTACACGGCTTTCCTCACTATACTCAGGTGAAAATGAGTACCTAGCTTCGGCTAGGGCCGTCCCTCGGATAGGACGTTAAATGGAGGTCCCGTGTATGGGGAGAGTCACACCCCATGCACGTTAAAGAACCCCCACACGTGCGATGGTGCGGTGTGAGATGGAGCAAAAACCCTTCTGTCTGGAGTTGGTGATTCACTTCAAATCACCCGGATGGAGGCCTGGCGAACCTCCATTCCGTATCAGCCACACGGTGATTTACATCAGCGAAAGGGTATGTCACCCCGCGAGGGGCGGCATAACCCCACCGCGCCGTGAGTAAGCATGTGCGAACATGCACAGGGCTAGCCCTTAGTAATAGCCACTGGCTAGTTGGGCAACCCTGGCTGTTTGTTAACAGCTGAACAAATAAATAAATGAACCAGACCTTGTTCTGGAGATAAAGATGCAGAGCATGAAATTTGCCAGTGTCGATCCATCAGGCTATTGCCTAAACATGAATAATGCATCCCCTGGCTTTTCAAACCGAGTTTGAGGGGAATAAATAGCAATTA
>NC_049982.1:12764223-12778525 GCF_000003815.2 Branchiostoma floridae
GTAGACATTTTATTGGACCCTGATAGTACATACTAAAAAATCTCACCTGATAGTTATCAATTTTGAATTTTTGCCACACAGTTTACTTATGAGAAAGGTATGTCTTTCAGCATTGTTTGAAGGTAGATCAGAAGATTCCTGCAAGTGAGAGAATGTTGCTGTTACCTGTACTGCGTGTAATTGAGGATGGAAGAACGGTATTACATCATGATGTGGTCAGAGCTGGACTGATTGTTCTGGGAGAGATCCCTTTGATACTGATAATGAATCGAAGTCTCATTCCATGCCTCTAAAAGCATTTGGCTGTCTGGCGGAACATGGCTGCCTACCAACATCGCTTGACCTTTAGGGGAAGGGCGATGATACCAAAAACCCATTTAGATGGGATCAATGTAGTAGGCCCAGTAGAGCATGGCTGGTGGGATTAGATGATGTGGAAAATGTCCGTCCACATGGAAGGATGTACCTCCTTAAGCTGTACCAATCTTGGCACTCTATAAGTAATGGTTACATGGAAGTACAGGGTATTAAAAGGAAAAACACATTCCAAATGTCAGAGGATAAAAAAAATGAAGAGTGTTTTTTTGTTTTAGACAAGTGGAATTCAAAGTCGAAGGATTTTGGTGGTCTTATGCAAGAAAATATATTTCTGAGATCTACCTTAAGTGAATGTTTTTGAATATGTATGGAAAACCTTTGACCCTCAAATCCAACAATTTGCAATCTATTCTAATGCATTGGTGGTCATTTTATATTATCAGAAAGCATCATATAGCAAAAAGATTAATGACCATTTTAATATTGCCTTTACTCTATTGTAACATTATAAATGGTACCAGACACCAATAGCATATGTCAATTTGTTACCTTGAGATCATCTGTTGTGGCTGTTTGAATGTTTAATGTAAGGTGACTAATTGGCATTATACAGTAGTTAAGTAAAACTATTTCCACTAGTGTACATTTTGTAGTTAAATATTATGAGTAGACTTACAGTGGCTATGAGATGTGATTATGTTACACTGTCAGGTGTAGTTAAAATGTGTTGCTGTTGATCTCCGGATAGCGTCTCATTACTGTAAACATGCAACAGTTTTGGGCTGCTGTGCATTTAATACTAGTAGCACCGCCCAATCTCTCCATACTGTACACACTGTGCATGGCATTATCTCATCATCTCAACTTATCCAGCAGCTAGATGTGTAATTGCTATGAGAGTCAAGGTTGTGAGTCAGAGACAGAGATAATGTTGAGGGTCATGAATACCAGTATTCAGTTCTGAACTTCAGAAGATTTAAATCAGAGGTGCACAGATCTAGAGGTGGTTGATTATCAGGCATCTAGGAATATTCGTATAATGTCCTTGCATAGAGAAATATGTATTTTTCTCCTGATGTAGGCTTTGTGATTTACTATAATACTAAAGCTAGCAGCTTAGCGAAGGATTTTGTGTACATTACTGGCATATTATATTAACACCATCCCTGGGACCTCCATTTTTGCTAATCTGCGCTGTAACACACCAGGGCCCTGCATGTGACAACAGAGAATGGTGTTTGCAGCTTTGTGCTAAGCCAGGGACATTAAGTTCCTTTTAGGGAAAGTCTAGGCTGGAGACATAATGGTAGTCTGCAGTCACTGTGGCATTACATGCATGTGGTTTGTTATATGACAAAAATGTCATGAAACAGAGCACTGTTATAAATAGTGATATGTTGATGATGGTAGTTTCTCTTTTTGAGACATTTTATACTTGTAGATCAGTCTAATGGATGGACATGCACATGTAAGTTATTAGTAGCAGCACACAATGCAGAATTATTTATAGTATATACATTCAACATGTAATGACTGCTGTTATAGTCATAGCTGATTACTATAGTACTATAGTACTATAGAGACCAAGTAGAAGTAAATGGTAATTTTATTATGCCACCAAGATACTTAATAACATGTACTCTTGACGGAACATTTGTAAATAGTTTGGTTACCTATGTTACTCAGAGATGGACAGATGATAGCCCTTGTTGTGTCTCCTACAGTATCTCCCACCTGCAGCATTGGACCACACAGGTGAGATGTTACCTGGACAACCTGCAGGCCATCCTGGTGTGGGAGGATGCTGGGACATCTATCAAGTAGGAGGACCTTTGTAAATTCTATGATATTACACTTTTCTTCGTTTCAGTTTAACATATGTACCAAGTGTTGTAAATGTGACACTATACACTTTTTTGTTTTAACAAAAAAGTGTATAATGTCACATTTACAAATGCCTGTCCCCAATAGTAGAAACAAGGAGTGATTTGCAGTAAGAAAAGAACTGTGATGTGTTATCTGTGAAGTAAGATAGTATGCTAAAGTTTTGCCTTGTTTGGTTCTATTAATATGACTTGTTTTCTTTCCAGAATATTCTGCATATCTTTAGGAACTGTTCTAGGAGTCTTTTTATTACCAGTCAGATGGTGTGTGATAGCAGGTAGGTTCTGTAATCCGTTTAAGAAATTTTTCCAGCAGTGAAATTCATAAATTAAGATGTGTTGGATTAGATCTTGGATCGTATACTCAGATATTTAACATGTTCATTGGTGAGTTGAAAGTAAAATTTTTGCCCTATATTGTCTGAGAGAACCACTCTCCAATGGAATAAGGGGGGTTCATGGCATTGAGAATTTTCATAAAGGTCCATGCTAAGAGAAATGTCTAATAATAATGCTTTAGTTTTAATTCCAAAACATCAAGCAGCGTGGTGTGTCTCCTCTCGCCATTAGCTTTGAATAGTCACATCATGTGGCTTACAATCATTATGGTGTTAATGAAGATACGAATTTCAACTTATATGACTGTCCAAATCATCGCAATTAGAATCTTTCTGACAGTTTAGACATCATCCCTTTTACTGTGCTTTTCAGGTGTAAGCTGTGTGTTTATAGGAAATGAAGAATTTTACAAAGGTAACACAATTGTGTTGAGTATGTTTTGTAGTTGTCAGTTTGGATCCCCTTTGATTAGTAGACTTGAATGTAGGTCTACATGTCCTGACCATGAATTTTGCAGTTGTGTGGATGACTATTTCATGTACTTGTGTTATATTTTGTGTAATTACTGATTTCGAATCTGCTCTTTTCCCTTTCCTAGTTGCTGTGCAATATATAGAAGTACTTAAGAGTAGCAGTAAGGAACCAGTTACAGAGGAGCTTGTTAGAAAAGAGTCAGCCCCCAAAGTGGAGGATGGATACCTGAACCATCATGTCACTGCTGAAAGATCCCAGCCAGATGCAGAGGTATGTAAAGAAAAAAACAATCTTACAATGTTCTTAAGAGAGAATGGAAAATTACAACATCAAGTTACATTGTACTATGATCATTTTGTGATGTAAATTACTCCAATAGAGGGAGAGAATTCTGTTACAGGTGTTCTGTCTAATGACCCCCTATCAAATGTTTTTGTCTCTGTATAGACTGAAGTAAAGAGGTTTTACATTAATAACTTCATTTTAGTTATGCTGCTTTTAGAGTGGTGTTACTTGTAGTCAGTCATCTTGTAGCTGGGGTTCTTCTGAAGGTTTTCAGACTCTGCACCTTTCCCGGTGTCTGTGGTGGTTTCTGGTGGTGGTGGCTGGTGTGTGAGACCTTCCAACATGTAGAGGTAAGGAAAAGCATGTGATGTGAGTTCCAGTGGTACTACTTTCCTGATGTCTGTGCTTTGGTGGTGGCTGGTGTATGAGACCTTCCAAGATGTAGAGGTAAGGTAAGTGTGCGATGTGAGTTCCAGTGGCACTAACTGTGTACTCTGGTTGTGTAGTCCATGTGGGACTTTGTGGTCTTTCAGAGTTCCCTGTCGGAGAGCAGTGACAGTGATGGTGAGGAGGCAGAGATCCTGGAGGGGGGAGATTTCCAAGATGTCATCCATCGGGCACATTTACCGGCTCCGGACAAGTGTGTCTTCTATGATGCCGAGGTTGGTTTTCAAACTTCTCATTTCATATCCAAGCACATCCTATACCATATACATGTACAAGTTGAAGTAGATTTTGACAAAATTTTGAACAACATACACACAATTACAGTTTGTAGCTTGGGAAACTTTTGAAATGTACTGTACTCTGTCTATCAATCCGAATCTTGTCTCGTCATGTGATGGCTGATAGACTTTGTCACATGACAAAATACAGTCATAAAGAAGTTGGTACTCAGAATTTAAAAA
The DNA here is from genome assembly GCF_000003815.2 of Branchiostoma floridae. NCBI lineage: Eukaryota > Metazoa > Chordata > Leptocardii > Amphioxiformes > Branchiostomatidae > Branchiostoma > Branchiostoma floridae. The sequence goes on from NC_049982.1 coordinate 12,768,431, forward strand.
AAGCAAACTTTTCATCAGTCAAAGAACATATTCATACTGTATGGCAACCTTTGTGATAATAATGCTATAAGTATGTGTTAGATTGACATAAATAAAAGGAATGTTGTGACTTTGTGCCCTTCAGTCAGAGGAAGACACAGGCTCAGATGAAAACCTGGAGAGAAAAGAGCGCATATCCAGAACAGGGCAGCTGAAGACTCGAGTCGTGTCCAAACTGGCAGAGTTCAGGAATAGGAACAAAGGTCAGTTGACCTACCCTACATTTCAGATGATTTATATGAGGTTTATTCAGTCCAATAAGAACATAACTTAGCTGGAGCATTTATAGAATGCATTGAAAGTAAGGGTTATGAAAGGTCCTTCATAGTCGTTTCATACCGGTAATGCCTTCACTTGAATCATGACATTTTTCACGGAATACTAACTCTGCAATTTTGTAGCTGATTGCAAAAAATAAAAATCAGTCTCAGAAGCTAGCTGTTTGAAACCACTTTATAGTAATGGTTTTCCATGAAAAGTATGAAAGTGTTGACTTAAATGTTTTGATATCTCTATCCCTTCTTCCTCAGCCCTTCCAACAAACTGCACCTTGTGTAATGCTGTGTTCCATTCAGTCCTCAAGAGAAGGGTGCGTGTTACAGTAACTTTCTTATTACCTGTTGTGAATGTCTACCTTGTACGTTCCATGAGTAGTCAAGTTTTATTCAAGAACAGAAAGGGAAGTCATGCTTTTTATCTTATGTTTTTTTAGTGAAAAAGACAAACTAAGATAAAAGTCTGACAATAGTAGTGAAACTTCCTTTGTTAGCAGGTAAAGTGTATTGAAAACTGTACTTCATCCTTCCTTATTGTTGTTCTGCAGAGATACTGTCGTCACTGTGGCAACCACTTCTGCTCTCGCTGCTGCCACGAAAAGGTTCCCCGATCAGTGTTTGGTGCGACAGGTCAGGGTCAAATTTCAACATACATGTAACACTGTAATGTAGATATATTAAGTTAAATAGTGGAGCTAGTACTTTAACAAACTGTCAATGATTAGTGGGGCTAGTATTTTCCCAAAATGCCAATGTGGATAAAAAATCACAGCATTTTTCTTCAAAACCAAAGCTTTGCTACCGGGTACAAATATTACACCCATACAAGACATGTACATTGTACAGGCATTCATTACTTACTGTCTTTAATCTTGTGATCTTCCCTAGCCCCAGCAGCAAGCAGAGAAACTGTGGTCGTGTGTAACATCTGCTACAACGTGCTGAAGAAAGTCAGCCAGGAAGACTCCATTCAACTGTCTGAGGCACAAGTGCTCTAGTACTGGTACCATCGCATTATCAGACACTGACTTGTTTGGGTGATTTTCAGTCTTCAGAGCTGTTACTGATAGATCAGTGAATACCTGTAGCTGGTAGCTAGGTTGGTAGCTATTAAGTTATTTTCATTGTTGAGGACTTTCAGCCATAGCCTGTGTGAGGTTGAAGAACAAAAAACATCCTCACACCCATGTCATACCCGAGCAGCTACGTATAGTTTATTCACTACTGTGACTTTAAAGCCTGTGGACCTCCATGACAGTGATAAGAAGTTTGTAAACTGCGATTTACTTATGCACTAAGTCTTTCATATGGAATTTCCTAGTAGACTTTTAGTATTATTCATATCAGTCCTACATCATATACAAGTAATACATCCCTCGGTTGGTTTCGTAGAATCTTGATATTTGGAAAAATATCACTGGTTATTTTTCAAGGAGCATTTTTGCAAAAAATTGCTTTAAGTGAATCTAATTCTGATTTCAATTTAGATTAATTGAAATCAAAGATAGAGTGCAGATATGCCAAATAAAAAGAAATACTAAGCCAGCTCCAGTTCAGTAAATGGTAACAGATTGATGTAACTCTGAGGAGAAACCAATTTCTGCTATATCTTGCAAATTTAATACTACTGGACCTTAGTACACTCTTTGTAATGGTGCAGTATACAATGTATGTTTACACAAAGCTGTGACTGGGTAGACAAATCGAATCAAACCAAGGACATGATATCCAACAAAAGAAAACCAAATCTTAGTAACGAGACTGAAGGAAGTGTTACCACAGTAATGTCAGGATCTCTTCATTGGAAACTTATTGATGGGTCAGTTCTACATCGGAAGCCACATGAAATCAAATACAACTCTTCAGCCCTTGCATGTCCAAGGTACACCAACCCTTCAAATCAACTATATGCCAAATTGTCACTACCGGTAATCAAAAAGAGAACATTATATGTGTACTTTGTACCTTGGATAGGAATGGACTTACATAGAAACACTGACTTCTTTCCATGGAAAAATGTGCCAGTAGAAACACAAGTAGTGTATAATACATAGGTTTAGGGTAGATGAAGGTTATCACTGTCACTTAAAGATCAAGGAAATAAAGGTGATAGCTCTTAGCTTAGTAAAGTAATATTACATCATGTATTTATTTAGAATTTTGTGCTGATTTTTTATATTTTTATCACACAACTTAAAAACCTACTTTTGAAAGTTTAAAAATTTGTCCTATGAGCAGTTTAAAATCAAGAAGGTGCATGCATGTAAATGATGTTTTATATTGTTCTCTGCTTTAGTGTGGTGTTATGATGACATAGTTACAATCAATACAATAACAACTACTACAAAGCAGTAACATTATCTGTAGCACTCTTGAATAAGTAACAAAAAAGCAATGCAGTAAGAATAAATATAATGTTATCTGTGAAGTACATCTGATGTGTGTTGTGGTACCAAAGCTTAAGATGTTGCATTTATCTATGGTAACAAAATTAATGATTGTGTGTATGCCATGTTTAAAAACTATGACACATACATGTATGCAAGGCTACAGCATGACTGCAGTATGAGCACAGCTATTTTTTATATAATTGTTTCATTGTGCAATGGAGAACTTGACTGTTTTGAGGGCATTTCTGAATCAGAAACTTGTGCTGTATGTAAAGGTCACTGGTGCAAGCCATATTGAGAAAGCTGCCATTTCATACAGCCTTTTTGAACAAATTAAAAGTACAATATGTTAGCTGAATATACTAATCTCTGTTGTACAATATGCTTATCTTTCTTAAAGATATTTGAAGCAGGACAAATGTACTGATAAGGTATGATAGCTTTTATTGAGTATCATTTTTGTGTTCCTTTTGCCCCTACATTTCAGTTGGATTTAGGAGTATACATTGAGGACCTGGGTGTTCAAACGATTGTTACACCTGTGAATCAGTCAGTGATGTTGTCATTCATACTTTCAATCTTTAATCTTACAACACACGGTAATGTGGTTTCAGGGATGCCCCTTTATTTGTTTATGATCGGTGCCATGGATGGGTAAATGTAGCCTGGGTGCCAGCTGATTTACATGACTTTGTACTACTGGGGCTTCTATGCTTACCTTCCATAAACAATTGGGGTAGTGCAAGTATAGGAGCCCCATGCCAGTAGTAAGTTGGATGGCACCCAGGCTTGGGCAAATCCAAGCTAATCCAGTCAGTACTTAAGTTCTGGGCTTTGGAACTGACTCCTGTCAGTTATGTATGTCTTTCACATCAAATGTCCATATACAAAAGTACATCATGAATTGTTATGTTTATGATAAATTCTATATCTACCCTAACTAACCTTGAAGCATCTTGGTAGTTTATTATTCCTAACTCACAATGCTGATTGTTTCCCACAGTGTAGTTTGACTTTGAAGAACTCAGCTTCAGGTCAGTTTATGACTTGTGGAACAAAAACAGAGGATGTAGCATCTCTTTCAGTGTAGCAATGATACAGGCTATAGAAGATATGCTGTGCATACTATATTTATTAGGCTTCTCAACAAATGCAAATCATGTAATACAAAAGTCCAATCATGTAGTTGTTTGGTGCATATGTTGTTTTAATTTGATGCTACAAAAGTGCAGTTGCTTTATGTAGTTGACATGTAACAGCTCACAAATCGCATAATTATGTAAGTGCTTAATATGTATATAATATATATCTTTATACAATGTTGCATTCGAATGTGTACTAATGTACCAATAAATCTTGGAACACAGTCGGCTCATCACAGATGTCAATGAAGTACTGGACATATGGAACTTTCTACAGTATACCATTAGAGTTATGTCAGACTTCCACGCAAGGTACAAGAAGAAAAGATTGCATTATTCTCTTGAATGTTCTGTTGGTGTGAAATGATTGTACAAAGAAAATCAGAAGTCCATGCAGGTATAGCAGTTCATGAGCAGTCTTAATCTTATGTACTTATGCAGAAGACCATAGCAGATACATGCCAATCAAATTCCAAAGTCTTGTATTATATAATGACAAAAGATAAGCATATTTGCAGTGTTGTAACAATTTCTCCAAGGCACAAGATATCAGTTTTTGTAAGTTTGCTCCGCAAGTTCCTTTTACTGTCAGACATCTGCATATGGGTCAGGGCTGTCTCCAGCTTTGGGCTTTTTTCTGTCATGCTTATGGAAATTTCATGTCATGAAGTTCAAACTTCAGACAGTCTAGGGGAAATTCAATTTGTTTGCCCCAACAAGCAGACTTCTATTCTGGGCTGGAGGGACTGGACCTGGGGACAGCCCTAATGTGGGTTTTGGAATGATATACATGTGTAGGAACCCGCAGGTCTGTGTGATACATTGTAAGGGATCACATTGCCCTTACCTCAAAGGCCCTGGCCATCAACTTATAATTGAGTGCAGTGCAGTCACTTTGTGTAATATTTATCTATGACAATTCCTACAATGTAATCTAGATGTATCGTTTATAATAGGTGATGTTGTTTGGTTTTTCATACAGAATATATGAATCACAGTACTATGTTGAATTTCGGGTAACGTTACGTCAAAGCATATTATTCAAGTATTTTATACTTTGTTTTTTATATTTTAGAGATGTTTTAATGCTGCATTGCATCAAAGATGTACGTGGGCCATGATACTGCAATAAAAATGTACTTTTAAGAACATTAAGTCGATTTGGTTCTCCTTTGGTCGATTTGGTTCTCCTTCTTTGCCTTTATTCAGATTATAACAAACAATACATTGTGGACACTTGGCAGCTTGCAGTTAATGCTAACAGAAAGTCAATAATGAAACATTGTGATGCATGATTATGACCTACTTGCTGGTGAGTGTTTTTACCATCAATTTTCGTAAATGACACAAAACTAGGAACCATGAAATTGACACCCCGTTAATCTTGACTCACCTTGAGCAGCACTGTATGTCAAACGTTTTCCCTTTGAGGTTGTCATATTTATATTATTCACCTTGAAGAAACAGCCAGTATAAACCAAATAACGTTAACGTTTGGAAACTTGATTTGGAAACTCGATTTTGTCATACCTCATCACTTGCTCGAGTATTCAATTATTAATCACTGGGAAGTTTGCAAAATGACTTTCAATCTAATCTTTCTTTCAAGTAACATTATTCTAAAGTTACAATGCACTAATTTTGTAAGATTGAGATCCAGCAAAATAACGTTAGAACTAGAATATTAAACTTCTTTTGTCATGATCATGTCAATGCAAAACCAGCCGATCCTTGAAAAATTCATGAAATGAGGGTCAATGTGATCTTTAATACCGACGCCTATTTACCAGTTCAGACGTTTTTCTAAACCCCTTCGTCATGTTCGTTCACTCAAATCCATCACCTGTCCGGCGACATTATAAGGACGCCACCAGTCTATAGCGAGTTTAATCAGTACTGCAACATGGTAGACTTGCCAATGGGGTTTTACATAGGTAATTCAAAAGCGCCCCCTAGTGAGCTTATTCATAAATGATTTTCAAAGTGGATGCTGATTGGTCAATTGACGTAAAAAATATCCCGCATGTCCAGCAGAGCTAAATTTTGATTGGCTATACACAAAACACATGTACACTAAAAAGTAGTTACTCAAGCAACTGGTTATCCAGTTGCTTGAGTAACTACTTTCTGGCGAATCTTATTACCTGGATGTCTAACCTTCATCGACGTTGATTGGCTATAGATGACCGATGGCTAAGATCGACACAAAAACACATATTTTGCATAAGCGCTAGCTAATCAATATTCATCCGACGTATATCAGGTCAATCAAACCTTAGCTATACGGAGGTGCTAAGTAGTGTTGCATTTATCACTATAGCCGCTGGAGGTCTCTCTTAAATATATTTATACCTTTATACTTTATAGTTATACCACATCCAGGAGAGAAGGCTTCAGCCTGTTGTGTCCTGATCTTCGCTCTTCATGTGACGTACTTTCGACACTCCTAGTATCTGTCTAACCTTGCCTTAAACTGATTGACACTGTCAGCTGTGACAACTGTATCTGGTAAAGCATTCCAGTTCGATACAGCTTAGATACTGAAGGCGTAAGTTCTCACTCTAGTCTTAGCCAAGGGGACTTGCAGCTTAACGCTATGCCCTCTGGTAACTGACTACTGGGGAAAAGAAGCTGCGTGGGGGGAGTCCTTTCATGACCTTAACGACTGAATCATGTCCTCTCTCTGTCGCCTGTAACACACTACATGCATCAGTAATCATCCACGTCAAAAAATACCAGAGGAGCCTTCATACTTGTGTACACTCTTTTATTTCCCTTCAATTAAGAAAGATCTTGCCCATGTCAAGATGTCACTGCCAAATTGTGCCAGTCACCATTTTCCAATCAACTTACAGCTCATCATATGAAGTACCTTCCCTCAACAGAAAGTACAAATGATATCATCATGCCAGCAGAAAGAACCTGTCGATGGGAACTACTCCCTGAAGTTGATATCCAATGATTGCAGATACATTATTTCATCATACAAAATTGACTTGCACAGTTGAATTAGGTGATTCACATTCATAGGAATTGTCAAGGTCACAAAATATGCACTTTAAACAACTTAATGACTTGCTTTAGTAGAGACACATAAGCAGTGACAATTCTAATAATAAAACTTCCAAAAAAAAAAAGTGATTCAGCTGATACTCACACATGTATAAAGTACCCACCACAAGAAAAATGAGTTGTTCCCTATTGTTTCATATCAAAATTTGAGAACATCTGACATGGTTGCAGCCGTAAATAATACTTGAGTACATGCCTATTAATGTTAGCCCAATTGAAAAGGCTCAGCAGCTAGTATTCTACCACAAAGTGACAGTAGTCTTGAAATGAATTTACAATAGAACTGACAAGATGTGGGAAAGGGGGAGGTTTGGCAACTGAAGTGAAGAAGTTACAAGTCTTCCTCAACATGGTTTCAGTCTCTAAACAACCTTGTTTTCCTGGCAAATGTAAAGCAACAAACTTAAGGAAAAGTTGTTGGTCTGACAATTGGCATCGGTATCCCTTCTCTATCCTTCCTGGTACATTCCATAAGTAACTAAAACACTATCTGACAAGAAGCACTGATGTCCTTAACCCTTGTTTGATGGGATGCACTTTTTGTATACTTTTCACTTGTTTTTCTCTTAATAATCAGTTCTTAAAAATCATCTTTGTTAAGTTTAGAATAATGGCATGACATCAAAATTCTTTTGAAGTGTGCCCACTGCATGTTTCACCATGCAGATATATGTATTTAGAAGCAGGTCTATACAGCCTGCTTTAGTGACTTTTGAATGCCTATGATCCCACACTGCTCTGCTAATCATCCTCTTAAAAAAATCTGACTTACACAATGTTTGCTCCTGTTTTCTATTTACATCATTTTTTCCAGAGACCCATCAAACAAAAGGGGATTGGCATGGTTCTTGGTACACTGTACAAGCTTTCTCAACATCATGTTGAATAATAAACAACACACCTGATACAAGTGTGCCTGGAAAATAACCTTTAGAGCAATCTACAATCAGGGGACATCTTTCTAAGGCAAATTACTACTTTCAAACATTCTCTAGACTGCACACTTCTCATATTCACCATTGCAATCTTAATCAAACAAAGTGAACATCAGAATGTCTACAGCAACTTTTGTAAACCGGAGTTTGCCTTCCGTGTTCTAGTCTTGAATCCTCTTTTGCAGAAGTTCAGGGGTGTCATGAAACTTGCCTAAGCAAAGCTTTGAATGGTGAAACTGTGAGGGTGTGCTTGTGCTTCAAGTACCTCACCTCAATTAGTCTTTGAAGAATCCTTTAAGTTTTTCTGAAGAACGTGATTCAAGAAATAGTTCCAATGTACAGCTTACATCCAGTCTACAGCAGAGGTTTTGGTAACCCTTCTCATATCTTTGGAGAAGTAAAAAAGGTGGTTGATTTTGACTTGCTGTGCCATTGCTACACAAACAATGACAAAAAATAAGTAATTTCAAGATATACTCCAGAAAATGTCAAATGTCCTTTGGTTCTGCCAATATACATACTACAGATTACAATAAACAACATTAACATAAGTTACTAGATAAAGACGTTTATGCAAGCATGTCTGACAACAGACAATAAAGCAGATATTGACTGAGTCTTACTCATGTATGCTGCAAAGTGGAATTAGGAATCTTAAATTCCACAACACCCTGTTGACGCACTTTTGATTCTGACATTGACATTGGCCGCCATCAGGAAACATTGGCCTCTTTTTGTATCTGGAATTTGGTGAATATGGCCAACCAACTAAGAAAGAGAAATTGGAAATCCAATGGCCTGTTGGAAACATGTACATCCGTACCTGCCTTGCACCATGGCTGTAAACATGGATGAGAATATCTGTTGGATTAATTATGTCCACATTTGATATGCATGAATAAGTGAACAGTTTACCAACTTAAACACACTTCTTTCAAGTTCTCATACCCTCTTCGTGTAAGTGATATATAACAAAACCTATTGCTGACAACATTGCATACTAATAAGGCCAAAGAGTACAAGAATGACCATCAGTGTATATACAGAAAAGTGATCCCATGTAGAGCCTTTTAACACAGTAAACTGGGATTCTACATGAGAAAAAAAAGGCCTCTGTTTTTTTCTAGCTACCAAGAGATCATTGTGGGCAATGGCTACATGTATATGGTTGTAGTGTAACTGTTACTAACAGAAAGCCAGCAAAATCTGGCAAGGTAGCAACTAATCATAGAAGCCATCACTATAAGCTGACAGAGAGGGATCCACTGACAACTAACAATGTAGGATGTACCTATCATAATAAAACCTGAGGGGAGGGGGTAGGCACATGTAAGGGTCGACAGTTGCAAAAAATATTTTTCATGAAATTGAAAAATGTCCCAGCCTGCGTTCCTGCAAGACAAAATTGAACGACATTCAACAGTTCCCTCCATTTCCACATCCCAACATGTTCCTACAAGGTCCCCTCTGGGTTAATATTGATACATGTAGGCACAAAATTAAATCTCTCAAATTATGCATATTTCATATTCCTGGGATCAGAGGTCAGGCACAGCAATGCATGGTGGGACTGCACTTTGACCTTTGACATCTAATAGTCATCAAGGTCATCAAAGTCAAAGTCATCGCCCTGGTATTCCATCCCCTGGAAGTCAACACGGTAGCGCAGGATACCTGAAAGAAGAAGGTCATAAAATTATGATGTACAAATGGCAATGGATATATTTGTAAAGTTACAAATCCTATGGAGTGTTGGCCAGAATTTGCCCAATAGTGTTAGAAATAAGAGATTATGTCAGTTGCACTCTTGTTTGTGGCTTCTAGAACAGCAGTTGCATTCAAAGGGTCTCTACTCACCCCCTATTCCACCGAACCCCTTGCAGAACTGTGAGCCCTCTTGTGATCGGTCCGTAATGATTTCCAGCGTGGCACCTACAGACACAGAACCAGTAAGTTACAGTGGTTGGACATGGCACTGGTCAACAGATGGGAATATATCCATAGTTCATTAAGTACAAGTAAGGGAGACAAAGGGAGCAATCTTAATATCCCTGCCTCTGAATGTTGTATCTTGGTATTGTTGCAGGCAATCTAAACAAACACCAGACAATGTACTGGAAATAACTGGATTTACTTACCAAACTTCTTGTAGTTGTTGGCGAACCACTCTAGCAGAGGCATAGACTCCATCAATTCTAACTCAACTCCCGTCTGCAAAACAGTATACAGACATAAAAATGAA
>NC_049982.1:12782064-12787706 GCF_000003815.2 Branchiostoma floridae
GTGTGGGTGCAAGAGTAGAGTGAATCCAAAGGTCCTAGATTCAAATCCCCTGGAATGTTGCTGATCTTGAGCCTTTCAACAGCACTTTACAGACTTGGGGTGGAAATGACAGTTAGGGTCGTCACTCAGATAGGATGTTAAATGGGTGTCCCATGTATGGGTAGAGCCAAACCTCTAACACCGTAAAGAACCCACCCACGTATTGAAAAGTGCAGTAGTCCTTCCCAGAGGGATCAAACCTTACAGTTTGAAAAGGGATACTCTAGTCACCTGTTATGTCAATCCTTCCACAAATGTGGTAAATCTCAATAACATAATAAATAAAAAGATGTCCAGTCTTCATGAGTGTAGACAAATGTATTGACACTCACATCTTTGTCTGTAAAGTATGTCTTGTCTTTCTCCTGCTCTGGCCTCAAGTATAGGAGCTTCTCCTCTGAAATACATTTTCAAAAAATCAATGAAAGATAACACAATCTCATATTGCAGCAGTTGCCATTTCCGGTAAACCTAAATCTTTTCAAGATGATATGAGTTAATAATATTGTAAGCTGTATTTCAACTGGATTCAAATTATTTTGCTTAACAAACTACAACACGCAATAATCTTTTTAAGAAGCACAGTAATTGAAGTCCCGTACCATCTTTTTGATGGTCCTTGAGTACGTATCTTGTATAGTCCAAGTTTTCCCAGACAATAAGAGTCTCCACAGCTCCCATTTCTAGAGCCTTCAGTGTGTCATCTACTCCAAAACAGTACTTCCCTGTGTCCTGTGAGATCTCGTCAAAATATTTGCCTAAAGAAGGAAAAAACAATCACAAACATCTGTCAGTGTACCCATGTTGCACAAAAATATATTTACCTTGAATTAGAAGATACATACCTGGAGATAATCATAAAGTATGGCAATTAAGTACAGCGAATACTTAGAATTCTGTTTTAAGGTAGAATTACAAATGGAGAGAGTGATGAGCTCCTTAAGAGATGCAGCCAACCTGAAAGGATAACAACTTGAAAGTTTTTCTGTGTTGGTAGAAGTCATTATTGGACTAGTTGAACACGTGACTCAGTAAGCATCAGAGCTTTACAACCATCCCTGAACAGAGACAGTGGGGGCCATAGACTGCCTTCAACATATGATCCACTGCTTACTGAGTCACATGTTCTAGCTGCAAAACATGACATCACGACAGCAGTGGATTCTTCATTCCTTGAAAAAGACTGGTGCTACAGCGTTCAGTCAAAAATTTGGGCGAGTCCAATTATTGTGTTGGATATTACAGTTTAACTAGTGCAGTACTGAAAGGATAACTTTGGTATTGCCACAAAGTTGTAATGAACAATCAGAGGTATTAAGGGAATTTTTGTTCTACAAGCAAGGCCTACCTATGAGTTTTTTCTCCTGAATAAACTTGACGTTGGACAGAACCTCAGCGGACAGCTCGATGGCCTGGTTGAAGCCGTTCTCCCCTCCGTACGACACATCCACCAGCTTCAGCACCTTGACTTGAAGTCGCTACAACAAAGGATGTAAGTCATATGAAAGAAAGACTTAACAATTAAAGCTTTTACATGACCCCTGTACACTTTATGATAACAATGAATCAGGTGAAGATATGATAAATCAAGGAACTTTGACACATCTGCTATGTTTGGAGAGCTCGAGGGAACATAAACTAATGAACTGATGAAGATAAAAATCTGCATACATAGAGGCTGTTTACAAGCAGACAACTAAAGACAAAGGTTTGGGAATTGGGAAACTACAAAAATCTCTTGCCCCTCAAACTTTGATACTGGTTTATACTTGCCACTGGAAACATCATTTGGATGTCCAAATATCACAAACAGAGGACTTACCTGATCAAACATGTCTGATTGGCTGAGCTCTGTTTTGAAGTCTGCTGACCCAGCTAGGATCAGTCCTGTGATGTTTGGTTTGTCGTTTGAGATGAAGAGCTGGGTCGCTACCTCGGCTACCTTCCGCACGTAGTTGTGCCGCTTCTCCATGCGCAGACGAGCAAAACGCAGCGCAGACTGGCCTCCTCTGCCTGCCGAATACATTATACTCTTCAACAACAAACTCTATACGTGTACAAAGTGAATATTTCTCTTCCATGAGTACACTTTATTTTCCGGCATACTTCATTTATCAGGGTAAATGGAAATAAACAGTTGAATTGTAATGTATACATATCAATCAAACTTGACTTACCGTGTTTCTTTGGTAAGTCGACTGTGAACTTGTGCAAGACCTCCCTGGTGTTGCCACATAGAGTACCAAACAGTGCTCCATTACCGTCCATCACAATGAAACCAAACTTGTTGTCATCTGTCAACAGTGCTGACAGGGCCTGCAGGTAGCAATTGAAAGAACATCATACTTAAGACACTGTTACGTCAAGGGTTGGTCAATACGTTTGCAGCCTCACTAATTACATAATCATTAGGTTACAGGACCTATAGACATGGGAACTGATTCAATCAATAGTGACAAATAATGACATCTCAGTGACTTACTTCTGTGTGGAATTTGTTGTCACAGAGGTACAGAGAGGTGTTGATGGGCTTGAATGGCTCAAAATCGATGTTGACTTTCTTCTCTTTGCCTTCATCTGTCACGATGGTGCCACAGTACACCACCAGGCCATTTGGGGGCACTAATTTGGAGGGAGGGGCAAGAGTTATCTTGTGCTGGGATTTTATGATGTTTTGTGCAATCATCATTATTAGTCAATAAATAAAACACATCTGAATTGTATCGCACAACATGACATTTTCTCAACAGTCTTTACATACATTTAAAAAAGTAGAGTGACCATACGTCTAAAATTGAAAGTACATTGTAAATACAATGTGTATTTCTCAGCAGGTCTCATTATGTAACACCTGCGACAGAAATAATCTTACCTTTTGAATACAGCTTGAGCCTTTGCTGTACAGAGGTGATAGCTGCTAGCACAGACAACCTACATGAGTAGAAAAGACTGTCACAATCCATTCTCTACAATCATACACCTCACCTAAGTAATACAAATGCATATTTCTAATGAGTTTAGACAAACCTCTGATTTTGAAACATTCTGCATGTTACAGATGTTACAGTAATTGATATTAAAGCCCCATCATGAAGGTAGGAACTGCATACATTTTGGTAGACATTATAAATAGATGTTCACCTGTTGACTCGACTCTTAATGTTAGAAGCTGTGCCAAATTCATCAGCCAACATCTTGGAGACTCGTGAGATTTGGTCCTTTGGAGGGATGATGAGGGAGATCATACTGGTTCCATTGCTGAGGGAAACAAGTAGGCAAAAAAAGCAATCAGACATGGCAGGCATCACCCCCTATTTATGGTCTTTCCTGTACCATAGACAACTATAGAGTATTGCAGTAGCACTGAGGCTGTGTCTGTATAATGATGATCACAAAAACATGTGTGCGCAAACAGACAGACAGAAAGACAGGCAAGCTGAAGCAATTATCATATACATCATTCAATAAGTGTTAAGTACTAGTGCTACCACAAAATGATGTGTGTGTGTATATCAGGACAAAAGTTTCATAATACCCAAAAAAATGTACTATGGGGTATCTGCATGATTGTTTATGTCAAGCAGACTACATTACATGGAGGACCATCACTGTGGTCAAGTGTTTGGCTTTCAGATCTTAAACTTGACGATTTACACTTGAACCACACTTCTAAGACCCTCCAGAACATTTTGTTTCTGCAATTTGAGGGGAAACTTTTCCTGGCAGAGTAGACTCAGCTTGGTTCAACTTCAATGGCATCTGTGCTGAATTTCTGGAGATCTTTGCAAAACTTTGTTTGTTCAATATCTTTACATGCCAATTTTTGTCCGTCACAGACAGGGCAAACTTTTTCAGTCCCCTGAGCTGCAACATTCCGTCAAAGGACGGACGGATGCTGGCTAGAACCATGATCCAACATGAACAACTTTTGGGGAATTTGGGAAGATCTTGGCTTTCCATGTACTCTTGAGAGGGGAAATGCTATCTTCTCACATGAGATATCTACATGTATGCTTGTGTATAGTCTCTTTCAATCTGCCCCAAAACACCAAATACAATATTTGTTGAAGGTAATCCCTAAACAAGGGGAAACTTGATCCCAACACTGGTATGATGTGTTCACCAGTACAATAATGTGCTGAAGAGCTTTGATTACTCAAGTTCAAGTTGGTCAAATGTAATCAACTTTTCATTTGTCCCACTGTAGTCTACTGTGTTACTAGCTGAAAACTAACAAAACAGGCATACATTATAAAGATAACAGAAACAGTGGATGAGAAGCTTAAATCTTGATACCCTGGAAAATTCCCTAAATACCCTTTCTGACTAGCAAAGAGCTAAGCACCAATCTGTCTACCAGGACATGAGAGGGAGGCAGCTGGCAAAGGTTATACCATCATTGGCTGGGCAGGACAATATTGGACATGGGTTATGGGCAGCCTATATCTGTAAAATGGAAATTCAGAGGGTAAAAGCTGTTTTTCTGACCAGAACTGCCCTACATCTCTATGTAAAAACAGCTTGAAAGACTATAGTTATTTACACACACAGACATGTATACACACATTAGTTTACTGTCATTAGCTGCAAGACCACTTGGCCTCCATTCATCAGTTCAGAGCTTACAAATTATGGCAACTGTCTAATTACAATAAACATGAATAGTAATCAGCATTGCTCATAGCATTAGGGGTCTCTATATGTATCATCTAAAGGGTTACAGCAATCTGTATGATGGTTGGACAAATGTCAGACAGAAGGCACTGGGGTTTCTCTGAAATTTGCAATGTTGCAGCTTCCTCTTTCCTAAATACTTTTCTGTCACAACTTAATTGATAATAGGCCGTGTTGACTTTATGGCCTACAATTTTGGACCATGAAAGTTGTTACTCATTGATGGTACTCAATGATGGTTGTGAATTATTGCTCATCCTTGTAATTTTTTCTCCTGGAAAAATGGATGAAAGGGAATGTTGAGATTGTAATTTGGTGAGACAACACCTGCTAATGCTACTGTCCCTTGAGCGGTGTCAAGGCAGGGCCCCATGTACTGGATACCCACCTGTGCATAGTCACTGCCCAATCAGAATTTTCCATTTTTTTACAGTATCTGCTCCTAAAGGGTACGAGTAATAAGAGGCGGCATACTAAGACTTTTGGGGCTCCTGTCTAGAATCCACTTCTCTAGCTCAGTCATTGGACTTATCATACCAGCCAAAACCAACATGTCCAACAATTCATGAAACTGAAGTTCATACTTTTTATGACGAATGATGCATAATTTTTTCTCTATCATGTATCATAATTACAATGTTTTCACTGAAGTTTTCATCTCATACAAACAAATAAACACAAACTAGTAACATTATGAACTGTAACATTATTATGTCTACGGCCGCGTGGCGCGTTGGTCACCCGATCCCTCGATCTCGGAAGTTAAGCAACGCGACGGTCCGGACAGTGCTTGGATGGGGGACCAACCAAGGACGTCCGGATTGCTGTAGCCTCACGAAGTTTCCACGAAATCGTCTTCCGGGAGGGACGTAAAACGGGGGTCCCGTGCTCGAGGAGGTGCCTCGACCACGTTAAACAGCCTCATACTC
>NC_049982.1:12787806-12794383 GCF_000003815.2 Branchiostoma floridae
GACTGATGTATACTGGTGTGCTAAATTGTCTAAGAACATCTGATGTATATTTATCTGAAGATTTTGGAAAGGAAGAGTTGAATGTTTTGTCAATGTGGGCAATTTTTTTAAAGTAAAATTGATTCCTGTGGACTGATGTATACTGGTGTGCTAAATTGTCTAAGAACATCTGATGTATATTTATCTGAAGATTTTGGAAAGGAAGAGTTGAATGTTTTGTCAATGTGGGCAATTTTTTTAAAGTTTAAAGTTAAGAAAAGGAGTCCATTTTTTTCATCAAAATGAAAAGATAATCATTTTGACACATAATGGTAGAATTTGAAAAATTGAAAATGAAGGATGTGTTTTTTTAATGTTTCCAAATAGATCATGCCAGAGTAGTGCAACATGCATCATTGCTATCATCTCACAAGGTGCAAAGGCCCTGACAAGTTAGAATAGCTGGTAACATAATGTTGTTAGCTAAAAGTGGATCTGAATAAAGTCAAAGTCAAACAAAGTTTGGTTAAGTTTGGTTGACAACAGAGCTTGAGGCTGGTATGCTATAAGTTGTTGGCATTAAGTCCTGTCAATCAAATTCAATGCTGCCATTTACTGCCTGTATTTGTTTCTACTCAGTGATTGACAGCTCTGTTATTGTTACCATGCACGGGTGTATTGGCAGAGGCCAGAATCACAGGCAATGTATTTTTGATTGCTCAAATTGTAAACTATCCACTCAACTGCAAATTACTGTCATCCAATTGCCAAGGTTACCTTTTCAGACCTATATAACGAATTAACGACACGTGTACAGTTGAAATACAAAGTTTTTCCAGGTGCTTATCAATCATTAAAAATAGGAATATTTTGATTGTATGCATTAGCTCAAAATAGCCATACTGACTGCTTGTATGTTTTTACTTTTAGAAGAGCTAGATTGGTAATATATATCAATTTAGTTTGCTGTGATAATGCCCTTCATATTTATAGGTCATTTGGGCACAGGGGTGCATTAAATGTCATTTATTGAACAGTTAATCCTAATTTACTTGTACAGGCTTTTCATTGACATCGTACTAATTATGATTTTAATCCCCTGACGACCATGCTGGAGGGTAATTTAATTAGGCAGTAGCATCTTCCTGTGGTTTATAATCCAACATGGGGCAGATGATGTCAAATGAAAAGCCTGTATTACCCATCTCAAAATGAGGTATGTTTCCCCACATTCTGTTCCAACTCCTTCCTCAGCTTACTTCAAGATAGTCAATCAGACAATCACCAATCTGCATTTAACTGAATAGCAATTTGATACAGACTTTTGGCAATGATATTTTGTGACTGCTGGTTTTAAGTCTGTTCACACAAGCTGCAGTTATAAAGCTCAAAAGATTATGCAGGGCAGGTAATGCTGACTTTCCTAGAAATTCCAGCTGGTCATCTTTCATATATCAAAGTCCAGTTAGCCTTGAGGCGCATGCATGAAGGGACAAAGCATTGTCGGCTGAAGATAATAAGGCCCAGTAATTGCACACTGTGGTCCCAGGTGGACGTATGTCAGCTTGATGGACTCTTTGCTTTATGATCAGAAAAGGATCAATGTAGATGCTGTCATGTTTGAGCCGTCTCTGCACATGTGTTGATGGTTGTTCTGGAGTCAGTTGTGGTAAGCCAGTACATTCATCTGTGATAGATGATGTTTAATGAAATGTATTTATCTATGTAATTATGAGTGCCATTGTCCAATTTGTTTTATTTTTAACACTTTGTTGGGCACACGCACAATTTTTGTATTAGCGATAGCTATGAGATTTGAAATGCAAAATCACTTATAACAAGGTTAAAACCTTGGTGAATTGTAAGCGAACATCAGAAACATTGTACAAGAATTCTTTAGTGATAGTTACCATATCCTAACCATCATGATGGCTACTTGAATGTGTACTTGGTTAAATCCGTGAGCTGTAGCAAAGCTGCATTGCACTACATAATAGGTTACACTATACTAGGTCATGATTTGACCAAGGTCAACAAGAAAGAAAGAAAGAAGCATATTACACAAAGTTGATGTGAATGTAAATCAAACCATGCAGGTATATTTGGGGAGTTCCTTTTGTCAATTCAATACTGTATTATATTCTTGTGCTTGTGATGATTTTAAAGCCAATTGTAATAAGATGGGAACTAACAGCTGTCCAGCCAGCCTGTGCAGCAATCGCATGGTGTTAAAAAGACATTCAGAGTCACTCTTTTCATCAGCTTTTGGAACAGCTGGGATATTTTGTAGGGTGTATGTTAACCTTTCAGTTCATGCGTTCAGTAATTTACCTCTGGTCTTGAACCTGATGCCTCCAATTGATATAATACTTTTGAAAAGGAAGAAAAAAGCCATACAAATACCTATTACAATATATACATGAACAAATAACTCAGATCACTCAAAAACTGAATCTCTGATCTGGAGAAACCACCTGGCATCAACAACCACTTTTGTGCTGTCTCTTAAGTGATAACTTAGACCAGGTTTGACTGTATAAGGAATGTAAATCTTGTTCGTCGTTAAGACTCCTCTAAACTAATGGCTTTTTCTGTCAATGTGATAAAAGTGCAGTTTTGCATTGCACAGGTATTACCAGTAGTGTATACTGTACAAATTCATACACATTTGTATATTAAGATAGACTTATGGATTTACCGGTTACACCATACACTGAGGTGACCCTTCTGAAACATTGATTTCACTGTCATTGCCCTTTGATTTATGCCCGAAACCCTAGTGTTTGTGTAAGCCAAACAGTGGAGTAAACATAGTGACAGTTGGCAGTAAGCTAAGTTCAGTGCTTCAGCAGGGGACTGGTAACAGTTGTATGTACCCTCCATGGTAAGACTTAAATTTGATTAAACTGTAGGCTGTGTGAAGATAATTAAATTGTATGATGTTTGAGTATATGTTTTGTCTGGAGAGTATTCAGGGCCAATTGTCTGAGAATCCAAGGTAGGTGTTGACAGGATTTGCTAGATGCAAAAGTCAGTTGTTACAGTTTGGGATCTACAAATGTGCATTGTCCCATTTAAATGGGTTAGTGGAAATGGTTGTTTTTCATAAAGTTTGTCTACCTGGTACTTTTGGTCATTGTTTACAGCAAGCCAAAGGATACTTACATGTATGGTGTATCTGTGTGCTGTGTTCTGTTTAAGCCTGGACTTTGGGCAACATATTGAATTACCAAGAGACAAAGTGTTAGAAATGAAAGCTCCTGCACTAGCAATCCATGCAGGACTTGTTTTGGTTTATCTTCATTTCAGAAATCATCACCAACATTGTCTGCCATATCTTACAGGACTGTTCTTGCGAATTATTCGGACTGTATGTTTGTTGAATGATTAACCATGGACGGTGTCCTATATATATGGCACACTTAGCCTGTAGTATAGCAAACATTGTTGAAGGTTTAACTACAGCCATCATGGCTGTTTAAGGTATGCCTGTCATCCATATTGATTGAGTCTTTCTATATAGTGACATACATGCATGACAAATGGGCTTTAAAGTGGTCCCTGGTTGTATTTTCTGTCACCGTCTATGGTTAGTCTTGCTGTCAGAGCTGACAATAAATTAATGAATGAATGAAGACCTTTATTGCACATTTTTGCCACACCGGGCTAAGTACAGGTCACAACCAGACATGTTGAAAAGATACAGTTCACAGATGCAAAATGAGACTGCCTGGCCACAGTTTGTGAAGTGCCAATAATGAAACAAAGGAGGGAGTGCTCTCTATTTAGCTGTAATATCCAATTTTTTCCAGGGACCAAGACTGAAAGCAGGATTCTGCCTTTTTTCTACCATGACTTCTATCGCATTACACCAAAGCTCCATTTATGTTGCTAATTTTGTTAGTATTGAATCTTTTTATATACATTCCAGTGAGGAGATTCGAGAGCTTGTTGCAGTAGCAATAGCCAATCCTGTGTTGGCCGTCTCTGAAGAGAACATGGAAGAAAAGGTAAGAAAAACTGATCCCCAACATCTTCTTCTTTTTTATTTGTGGCAGAAAAATTTACAACTGCATTACAGCCTCATGCCTTACTTTCATGCCATAAAAGGAACATGAAAAGTTGATACCTTTCTTCAGGTCTATGGTCTGTGCATCTTGTGATATACATTCAAATGCTGTATGAGATTTTTCTTTTAGAAATGATTATTGTTTTAGTTCTTATTGTGTGGTCTTTCTCAAGATCATTCCTGATGGATTGTAGTCCCTGCTTGTTTCCTCAGGAGCAGAGTCGGCTGGTCTGCTCCATGAACGTGCTTCACCAGGCTGACCAGATCCTCAGGAAGTGCATCTCTGATGTCATGGGAAGCGCTAAAGGTTGGGAAATGTTTCTTTTCTACAGGGAGGAATGTTAAGGAGTAGCCTGGATGCCATCCTCCTTAGTACAACTGGCTCATCTCCGTGGTGAGCAAGTTGGAAAAGAATAAGCCAACGGTAACTACAGAGAATGGTACCCAGGCTAATTAAGGAGGCTTACAAAGATGTGGCTATACTGTAATGGCACAGTGGTTCTAAGAGGCTTTAGATTTGAATCTGTGTTTGTACACTTCCGTAAGCCTGTATCCAGGAGACAATCTGGAGACTGTAATCACTTTGTTGGTCAAGATTGTGTAGTTTAGATATGAGCTGGTAGGGGGAGCTTAGTATACATGAGCCACCCTTCTCATGGCTGGTATTTTGTCCAGCATATTTCCATGAAAAGGTGGGTGAATGGGATAAGGTCTCAAAAAAGAAAATGACTGTATGAAGGTGTGTTAGTAGCAGTAAGAAATTCCTCTTTACTTTAGCTATCCTTGCTGGTGGAAGCTATATAACCTCCTTGTTGTAACTGAAGAAATTAGCCGGTAAATTTTTGGAACCAGTGCACTAGGGCAGAGCTACTGCAGGCATACCCGAGCAGTACATCAGTGCCTCTTGCAGCACAAGCCTAACTGCAGTTTGTAATTGCCATAAAAAGAGATTATATATGTAGATGTTGTTGGACATAATTTTACTCAATGAAGGGTGCATATAGTAACCGGTGCAATGGCCTAGTGGGTAGAGTGTTTGCCTTGCATTCGGTAGGTCGTGAGTTCGATCCCCAGCCGAGTCATACCAAAGACTCTAAAAATGGTACATGCTGCTTTCTCTGCTTAGCACTCAGCACTTAAGAGGAAGAGTATGGGAGTTAAACACACATCACTACCAGCGGACCAGCCCCCTGCTGTAGTGGCTTGCACATGTGTGGCCCAAGGGCTTCGAAGTGGAGATGGGCGCCACCCTACGCGTCTGTAGATGCATGGGCAAACTTTAACTTTTTTTTTAAGGGTGCATGTGCTCAACATACAATATGTAGAATGAATGATATGGAAAATTTCTAACGAAATGTGCCCATCAAATACATTGTATTATGCACTTTTATATTGACACAAACTGGAACCCAAACTCTTGAATGACATGCTTTTGAAATTACATTTTGTGATTGTATGATAAAGTGACATGAGTGACAGACTGTACTGGAAGTCAAGCTTCACTTGCTGCACCTCATAGAGGATGACAAATGATGATAATGATAAAGTGCTGTAAGATGATTCTAAAATGATTTTCTCACTAATAACTAACAGTATGGAATGAAACAAAAAATTTGAAAAAGCGCATGTTTAAGAGAGGGTCTGCATGGGGGCATCCTGGAAATGCTTAAAGGTAAATTTAGGAGGGCTGATAACACTAACAGTAAATTCAAAAGAACTGGCAATGCCAATACGAGCGATCGGGATTATGTCACGGTGACGCAGTGGTAGAAAAAAAGCAGGTGTTTGGCAAACGATTGATTTACATATTAACCGGTAATTTGATCTGCTAATTTGAATATCAATTTTTAATCCAATCTGCTGACGTCCTGATAGGCACCAACTGCCGAATACCCCGGATATAAACAACAGCGATCGCTCGTATGGCCAATTGATTTTTTGAAAGGTTTTGAAAAGGAGTACATGCAGGACCAATTTGTAAAGGAGCAAGCGTGGTAGCCATGGCAAACTAAATAGGATATCATCTAGGCTTGTTCAACTAAGCAATACAAAAAGCACTCGTCAAAATAACATGCTATGTAGAATTAGAGTGACCAATTATGCTTCACAAATAATTCACTGACAACCGGATTAATATTGAACCAGATTGGGCCGGCAACAATCAATGGTGAATTAAAATAGCTTGTTACGCCTCACGGAAAAAGGCATTCACTGACCCTCTTATCACTGTAAAGTGGTTTCCATCAATACTGTGTTTCAATATGATTGTTAAATTCAGACAATGTTAGGACCAATGAAGTTGCATATGGCCAACGAGCCATTGTAAAAATAGCAGTAACTTTTGTGGTACTTTCCTGAAAAGCCATTATGAGTTGATTTTTGTTTCTTCACTTTTATTTTTCCCTAGCTGACAACAGGATGGGAAAGCCTGAGCTGAAGATTCTGGGGAGACAGCTGAATAAGATCCGTGCAGAGCTCCTGGATGACCTGAAGCACCACAAGCTGCAGCTGCCTCCCATCGAGTGTGTG
>NC_049982.1:12795744-12799103 GCF_000003815.2 Branchiostoma floridae
ATTAGACATATACCACAGTAAGCACAATTCAATATAATTGTTATATGTTTCACAATACATTCTCTCATACATAATAATATTGTAATACATGCAGCACATATGGATAGTTGCTGTCTGAAGCATTCTGTGGTTGACTGTGCAAACTCAGATACTGCCCCATGCTCTGTGGTTTGATGTGAAAGTGAGATAGAAAAATCTGCATTTGCTTACTCTAACTTTTCAGTCTTCATTGCACTAGATTTATCGTAGAGCTATGTACTGCATGTTCTCATTGAAATGTTCCAAATAGCAAATTTAAGTTTGAAAAATGAATCAGCTTATTTTTCAAACCTACCTGATTGTTTGGGAAATTGCCGATAGTCAAAAAATGAAAACTTTTGTGACCAGTAGCATTTGTTAGAACAGTACACTCAGGTTATCTTTTTCTTTCAAACTGATGTATAGTTTTGGCTACATCATTAGGTATAAGAGGACGTACCTAGGAACATGCATTCAACAAGCCTAGGGCAGCTTTTTTACACCAGGTTGAATAGGTAACAGAAAGCTGGGAACAATGGTAATGATTGTTGCGGTCATCCTTTCTTGTTTCCTAATTAGAAAGCCAGAACAACTGTAAAACATCACAAATGGGTCTTTTCTAATCTTATACATGGCTGATATATATATATATCAAAACATCACAGCCGTCTTACTCTTGGTAATGTTTGTTACCGAATTTGACGACAAGTGTATACCACCTTGCACAGCCTCCAAGATCAGTGAATGGAGTGATCTGGGGTGACCTGTAAGATAGCCTAGGTAGCTGGCTTCACCTGCCAAACAATCTTTATGGAAACTGAAATGTTAAATGTTAAATTCTTGGCTATTATTTTAATTCTTCCTCTCTTCTCAGGTGATAGCCATTTTTTACTGGGTGGAATCCCATCTGTGGCTATTATTTCATCCAAGACATCAACCAATAAGAATGTTGTGCATCTTTTGTAGAACATTACAGGTGTTCTGGTGCTGCCTGTAATTGGCTCTATTTAAAGTAATAAAAGCTGACGACAGCATTTGGCACTTTTCAATGAGAACGAGCCCCAAGTCTGTATCTTAAATGTCTATTGTACATAATTGTGTGTACTATGCAGATAGCTTAATGAATGTGCAAGCCTTTGACAATTATGCTAACAAAATGAAGGTAAAAAAAAAGCTCTCATTGAATATGTAATGTGGCTTAGCCACATATGATGTCATGAATAATGATACATGTACATGTAAACTCCTGGCAATTGTAGCAGAGAATGACTACTTACAAAGATATTCTATCATACATATGGTCAGTATATTTACCTTATTATTAGGCATAATATTGTTAGACATAATTTCTAAATTGAGAGATTCTTTGATTCTAAACCATAGCAAGATATGTCATTCCAATTTGCTTGTTTCTGATCACCTCACCAGTACCAAAGCCTCATCGGACGTAGGGGCAGCAATAGTCGCCGTGTTTGTATTGATATGTTTTTGATCAGGCCAACATAAAAAAAAGCAATTTTAAATAAGGTTATACAGATACAGTAGATTGGCATTACCCACATCTTGCAACAGTGAACATTTAGAAGAGTATTGAAACTTGGTGCCATTTGTTTTCTCAACATTTAACCTCATACTAATCAAAACATGTAACCTTGTCAAAGAAAAGGTGATGCAAGTTTGTATGACTGTTCAGACTTGACTTTTTTAGCCTGATAACCAAACGTTAGCAACCAGCAGATATTAAAGTTTCATTGGTGTTTCGTTAAGAGTAGTTGATGCTTGATTTTTGTATGTTTATTGCCATATGTACGTTATATTCAGGTGTCTTCCTTCATAACATAATATGCACATACCAGTTGTTGTTATGTGTGCTGTCATGTGTGGCAAGTATAATTTGTAGCTATTCATGCAGATCTGGTGTCACTGCCTACTCAAGAGATGTTATCATAACCTAGAGATTCACAGTATGTATTAGATGTAGTAGTTGTACATTGTACATGTAGGAGTGCTGTCCATATACATTTAACAGATGATAATGTAACTATGTATTTGCTTTATGGGGTATTTATTGAATAGGTTAATGGTAGCACTAGCTAGCAGCTTTTTAGCTAGTGATGAAATTGTTACAAACTTAATTAGAAAATCCATATCATCTGCTTTTCAACTTTTTTTGTCAACAGCTTTATGAAGTCTTTACCATAAATTGTGTATGTGAGGATAAACATACTTGTGAAGCATTCCCTCAGCTCACAAGCCACCCTCCAAAAAAGACAGCCTGCAGGTCGATTTGAGCTTCTCATGGATTAAAAGAATGTACAGACAACTCCAGCAAATGCAGAAAGCCAGATAATAGTCCCTTAGGGTTATTCTGTTTATAATAAGGCAAGTCCAGGCTTTTAAATTGACCTGTGCAGTTTGTAAAACATTTCCTGACATTGTCCCAACAGACATGGCCCCAAGGACATGATGATAACTGAATAGTAAATCTTGACAAGGTAAGCAAGCATATGCAACCAATTTTGCAAGTATGGCTTGTAAAAGGGCAATAAGCATTTATTCCAGGCAAGCAAATAGTGAATATTTATACCTTTAAGTCTTACAACATGTTGCAATTTTGTTGTCTTTCTTCAGAGTAATAAAACGGCGTACTACTAGATTACTTTCACGTGTGCTGAATTCAAAACCTGGTGCCTGTTTCCAAAACTAGTTTCATGCCAGGATTAGAGAGATGTTGAAGGTGTAGTTATTCCAAATGTCCAGCAGTATGATGTGTTGGCATGATGCCAATCTAAGACCTACTATTATACTACACACAATTTAAGTTGCAGTTAGCATTAATGTAATCATGAGAAAGTGGCTCCACATTCAACACATCTGCCAATTTTTATAGTTCTTTCATTGTGGGACACTTTTCCCAAGATTACAGTAAAATGTACAGTAACTGATGTAACTCACTCAATTCTCAGTGTTGCATGAAGGAAGTGTGTAAGTGAAGTATTAGAGAATTGTCAAATCATGAAATGGAAAGTACTTTGAAATGCATGCAATTTAAGCTAGACACAATGTATGGTGGGTTTCTACTGGAATTATGGTGAGAACAGCAATTATCTCCCTTAAGCTTCCCTTTCAAGGCTTTGGATGTGAAATTATGGTAATGGAAGGGTTACTGCCAACTTTAATTGAGTGGATTTCTGAATTTATAAACTGTAACATAAGGCATTTTTTCCAGTGAACTTTACTGTCATAAAAAAATAAAAATCTTCTAAATGAGAACAGTGCCACAAAGAATCTGTTGCAACTTTGCCAGGTTTAAAATATGCCCCATACCTCAAGTAACACTT
>NC_049982.1:12803576-12853654 GCF_000003815.2 Branchiostoma floridae
CAGAGAAATGCAAGATGTGTATTAAGATATCTTACTGTGAAAATACTGTTGACGTTTTACACCAATTTTCAATTTGCCGCTTAACAATGCTTTCTCAATACACTTAACTCATTACATTTTTAGAAAAATGTGAGGGGGGAGAGTGCTGATTTACACACTCCTCTGTTACACTGACCAAAGCACTTACTAACAGAATGTTGATCGATAACTATTAACCTTCTTAAAAATTCAATGAGGAGACAGTTTCAACTTACTCAGGTCCCTTCTCACAATGTCTTCTGGCACCTGGGGCAGCACTTCTCTCACCTGGCTCACCATCACCTGAAGCTTCCTTTCACCTGGCACAGATAAACACAAACACCAGTCTTCAGCTGAAATCACTATGGCACACTTGAGTATTTAAAACATGTTGATGAAGTATTGTCCCCATACAAGTCATATTTGACTGAAGACTTTTGCATCCCAAAAGTTTGCAGCCTGAATGTCAAGCTCAATTTTTTATGCTAACAGCTACATTGTATAAAAAAACTAAAGCAAAATGGCAGGAAAAACAACATACATAAAGACAGTTCCTGAAACAGACCAGATTTTCTCTATACAATCTTATGGTAAAAGTGTGGCATTCTTTTATATATATACCAGTGACAAATTCTGCTGTTTAAAATAATTTTACCCTCAAACAGTAAACATCTATACGATTGCACTTTTAAATGCAACAACAAACGGAATAGAAAACTATGAAATTTGTTGAATAATATTATTTCTTTAGTTATTAAACTTTGTTAATTAAAAGCATTATTATGGTATTCTTAAAAACCCTAAAAGTCTCTCTTGCCATAGACATTTTTTGTCCAGCAACAAGTTTTGTTGACTTAATTGTTCTCCTCCCATCTGCACATAGAAGACAAAATGTTTTTCTCAGGATCTTTGTATCCTTCTTATATTTTTTGAAACCCTTATTCAACACTGAAAGGAACAAGCACTAATTGGACACACAGGTACAAATCACTATGACCAAGGCCTCAGAGAGTTCTTTGTTCAACCTGAGCTTGTGTCAGTAATGAAAAGGTCATGCTGGTAGGAACCTGAGTATCCTGTGGCAGGATTGAGGAAAAATCAAAGACAACCTTTTCTCTTGCAACCTTTACTAGTGATAGGAAACCATCTCCCGGACCGTTGACTTTGCTTGTCAATAGTTGCTTTGTTCCACATGTCTATGACTACAGGGTACACTGAAGTGTCAGGCAAATGAATCCTTTGGATGCAAATTATTCATATCAAAATTTAAGCAAAAGGCAGAACAACAGGGCGAGTCCCAGAACGTATTGAGAATAAAGTCAAGGTAAAATGGCTGGTTAAGATGGTATATTTGAATGGCTTTGCCACTCCATGAAGTACCTGAGTTCCTAGTGGATACCACATTGCCTGTTCTAGGTGTTCTGTCTCCTGTACTAGTCGGGGCGGGTTGTTTAGGACGGGCTCCAGGGCTTCTGGTGGTTTGTGTGCTAACAGGAGCAGCTGCAGAAACGTAGAAAAATGCTTATCACAAATACATGTACACTATATACATTCAGTACAGCCACAGGAAACCAGCTTCAACCTGCTTGAAATTAAGTATTCCAAAGGACTGCAGAGTTGAATTGAAAAAAGGCTTGATGCTTTTCATAAAATACCACGAGTGCATTGTTGGAACCAAATGGTTTGGGAATAAGTTCAACAACACATCAATCACATAACCAATGAGATAAAACTGAGACGCTCAGGTTGCACTTTGCTCTACTTATGTACTGCACCTTCTGGTTGTGGCATATGTGACATCCTCTTGAGGTGTTCCAGCACATCAGCTTTTGTGATGTTTGTGGCTTCAACTCCAAGATGTGCTGCTAGAATCTGTAATAGTTGCAAAATGTCCAGTCAGCCTTTACCATATCCTCACATGTTCTCCTTAAAACAGTTTTATTCATAGGTGACATGACAAAATGTTATCTTAAAGCAAACTATGTGGTATTGATGTCATGGGATACAACATGTCTTCCAAATAACACAAGAATGGAAGAAAATTTCAGAATGACGGAGGGTAAAATCTTCTGTATAATGAGCCCATTGACGTTTACCAATAGAAACTACATTGTGTACGTAAATGTGGTAAAGAGGTATTCCATAGTGGGTAATTAGTTGCTTGTTTGATATTTTCTTCATTGACAACTTGAAACCCTTGGAGAATATTATTGTTGATTATAGAAAAATATAATGGGCAATGAAAAAAATGCTTTTGTCATTCTATCTTTGAAAAAATACAAAGACTGCTCTCTTATGACGTCATTCAATCCCAAGCTACCACCAGCATGGATTTACAAAACAATCTCACAATAGGGAATAAATTAGCTACCATTCTACCATTCTGAGGAAAAGAAGAAATAGATTTCCAAAGCCATCAACCCATGCATGCTTTTCATTCACAAAACAGTATTGCAGTGAAATGATGTTACATAACATAAAACAGTTTTTCTGTGAGATGAAAACTTCAGTTTGTTGTACAATCCGACAGTGAGTCTCACAAAAGCAACCATTCCTGCCTGAGTAGCAATAGACATAGTAGTACATGTATCTGTAATTGGTATAGATGATTTTGAACTTCTAATTGTTGAAAACTTTGAGCACACAGTTTACAACCCTAATCTTGTCCTACCTTCTGTGTTTTTCTGCCAAATTCTTCTGCTGAGTCTTCTTCCCGATGTACAGATGGCAAGAACCTGCTCAACAACAAAATACATTTGTACACTACTGATATATTCTTTTAAGTTTCCATTATCAAATGTATAATGTTATCTTTGCATAAATCTAAATTTCCCTACCATGAAGGAATTAAGTCAGAAACATCGTATTTCCAAACTTTTGAATTTCTTTTGAATCAGAGTAACAGAGCTTCCATTTCCATTTGAAATTCCAGCTGCGATAGTTGGAAACATTTTCACCCCTGTACCCCCCAAGCCTACTCCTGTACATTGTCTTACATTGTCTAACAGAATGAACCTCACTCATTCATTCCAGACAATGATAAAGTACTTAATATCATCCCTATATAAAATAATCATACCCACTTTAACTGTGAAGTTTCTGTTGTACAAGTGAAGCCCTTCAAAAACCTGTAATGCACTGAAATGTATAAATGGCTGTAAGACTGTTTTACCTGAGTGTGAATACTGTAGCAGGTGTGAAGAGAAACCAAAACAAATCAGCCCACCAAGACGACCCAGGTAGGCACTGTGGTAGACAAAGCAAGAACATTTTATCAGGATAGGATATGCTAAGAACCTTCAAAAGATAAAGTGTAACTGGCACTATATACAAGCATTGTTGAGCTAGAGCAATGCTTGAAATGTGCTTCATACAGGAACAATTTAGTATGGACTTTTGGTAGAACTACTAGAAGCCGTTTAATTGCATTTGCCAGCATATTTTGTGCAATTATCCGGGTGGTGCTGTTATGCAAAGTTATCCATCTGGACTGCACCACCATGGGAGAAACTTGAAATCAAAACTAAAACTAAGTTATTGGATACCTTACAGAGTACTGTGCACAGTGACATTTATTACATGCCCTCTCTTACACCGTGACGGGTTTGACTACCAACAGTACAACACTATATATGGTAGACTAGTGAAGTATACGGTAGTGTACTACATATTCATAGGGTAGATAAGATTAGATCAAGGACAGTTGATGATCATGAAAGCACATGCCAAAAGCAAATGCTATGTCCATCTGTAGGACCGGAGTAGCTGTGTAGTTGCAGACTGGTTGCCACTAACGTAATCCTAGTGCAAACACCTTCTTTTTAACACAAAATTGTTTACCCGCAACCTTAAATGTATCTACCGCAGTGGACTGGTAGAGACCAATTTTTATTGAGTACAGCAAGTTGTCTGCCAAAGCGTAATGCCGGCTTTGGTGGCCTTATATGGGCAGGTGTCTCTTTTTAAATCTATTGTGCTGACACATCCACGACCTACCTAGGACTTCCTGCAATATCAATTTTTTTGTTCCTACTGTAGGAACAATTTCATACATGTTGGCGGTATTGCACCTTCACACAGATCAGCTTATTTGTAACATGTATACCAATTTAAGCATGCATTTTCAGCAATGAAGTGAACGGGAACCGGTTTGGGATTTGGGGATTCCAAAGTTTGCGTTAAATCCGATATGCTATTAGTATTAGTAAGTGGCAACTACTGGACAACACTTTTCTCAGACAAATTTTACACAAACGGATACAAACAGTATACCCACCACACCAATACTGAAGAGAGGCCGGCTGACAGAGATGGCAATGGGCTGGACAGTTGGATGATCCAATGAAAATGGTAATGAACTGCAGAAATATACATTTTGTCTCTGACATTTTGCAGCTTGGAACAAAGATACTCTGATCTCCCCCAATACAAAAACATGGCACATATTCAGCTCTTAGAAAAATCCGATTTGCTTGACTATCAAACAGTGAACTTAAGGCCACACCAATTTTATTTTTTCCTTCTCGGATTCGCCTGTCCATTTTTTTCATTTTCAAACAAAAATTAAGTCCCAAGACTATCACAAACCTGTAAATATTACCATACATACACATAATTTTGGTCTAAAAACAATGCCTTTTATTCAGAACATCTGTAACAAATCAAAGGAAGGCATTCATTGTATAAAACGTGCCATTAAACTCAGGCTGTTGTTTTCTTGTATTACTCGATCAAGCCGTATATCTTCACCCCAGTACTAACTTTATTTATTTCTTTTTTCATGTGGGTCAAATTATTTCTGAAAAAAATCCGAGAAGCAACAAATGAATTTGGTGTGGCCTAAGGGGCAATGTAAGACTCATGACCATTATATTCCAAAGTTCAATACAAGGTGGAAGAGAGATTATATTCAAAATTGCCATGCATCATGCCTTGTAATGTATTTAAATTTTTTCACACCTAGATCACAACTGGTGTTGCAATATAGCGTACCTAAACTTGAGCAGGCCTTTCTGACTATTGGTACACACTTCCTCAGGTTGGAACATGAGAGGTAGTGTTTCCTGGCTGAGGTGCTGCTGTGCATCCTGGGACAGCTGAGTCCTGGTCTCACCCCTATGTTTCTGCCCCAACATCCAGGACAACCATCTTGGCAGATTCTCACTACATGGCTGAAACATTAACAAGTATTGATGGTCATCTTGGTCTGTAATAATCCATATTTTTATCAATAAAAGCAGCACATATCTACGCAATGTGGGATGTGTCATACAAGGTTGTTGCCCCATGTACACTACATATTAGAGTTGTTTGAGGTTGTTCGAGGTGTTTAAGCAGACCGCGCGGTGTACAAAAACACATTTCCAATAATCACCAGTATGTTGGCATGGATAATAACTAAGCGTATTGATACGATTTTGTGATTTTGGTATGCTTTTGCCATGTTAATGTTGTACATGTATTGTGTATATATGTTATGTGTGTACCCCAGACCTCCCCGAAAAGGAGTGCCTTGCCACTGAGGGAAAAACAGCGGCTCTTACCATGACACATGGAAGTACAAGGTTTACAGCTGTGTAGTCCAGTTCTGTCACATGATTGGCTATAAGCAGCCTTGGCCTGTTGTGCTCGTGGTCTGGTCCATCCGATGAGACAACTATACCCAACACAGCACACATCGTCTTAAGGACTACCCTGGGACGAACAATGCAGAAAGGTTTGTTTAATAGGTATGAATTTTAACCTGAAGTTTGCAATAAAGGGACAGAGGACGTACATGTACTACAGCTTCAACTGTTTTAAAACCTGAAGGCAGGTAACAAATTATCAACTATGGTATGATTCATCATTGATATGTGTAGAGCTATGTACCTATAAGTAAAAAAATCTTAGGTTCAAGTACAGGTACAGGTACACGAGTTTAGGTACAGGTTCGGACCTGAACCTGTACCTGAACTACTTGTTCAAGTAAAAGTCGATCTTCAATGAGGATAGAAGCATGTGTGAACCAATAAAAACGTGTTTATTATGGTAGACACAAAATGCAACAAAAATTTGACCCTTACAAAATTGTTGTTTTTGCCTCACTGGGGCTCAGAGACTGCTATGGTAATTTCACAGTAATTTTATTTGTCAAAGTGGCCATCCCCTAACCTCCTATCCTGCTTGGCTAGATACACGTCCAGTACACCATTGTTCCCGTATTTTGTACCTGTACCTAATTGATTGTTCCAGTACTGTATCCTTACACTGTACCTGTACACAGTCCGAGATATGTGACATTATTTCAAACTAATTCATAAGTTTCACCTTGTGAGAACAGAATTCCTGGGCAGGAGGCAGGAGATGAGGAAGACATGAAGTCCAACGAAGATGCGCACGAGAGCTAGTGCCAGGCCGATGGGAAAGTACGGCAAAAGCAGAAGCCGCTGTGGCCAGTTAGGCAGTCTACAGAACAGGAAGAGAATAACTTTAATTAGTCATTAATCTTGTTCATGCAGTAGACCATTCTTGCCATAGCCTTGGTTATGAAAACCTAATGTCAAAGGAAGACTGATTTTAGGTACATATAGAGTACCATTTGTCTCAAGACTTGTAACCACACTTTGCTTTACCTTCAACTTCTAAGTTGAAAAATAACATTTTATTAAAATTTATATTATGTGTCCATCTAGCCTGAGTATCACCTAGATGATACTCAGGCTAGTGTCCATCCACTACAGTGAGATTCCACTGAGGTCATAATGACCATTTTTGCAGGTCAACTCGAAAGAAATGTCATAATGATATACAACAAAAGAACGACAAACAATTTATGATAAGTAGCTCTGTTAATTGAAACATTAATATTTTGGTTCCAATCCGACACTGTCTATTTTTAACGTCACACGTAGTCATCATATTATGCCTACACGGACATGTAGCCCCCCTCCCACCTTCACAAAATCATTCAACCGAACGTATACTTCACCTGGCGTTATCATAAAGGTCCGAAATTTGGGCCATGATTGGCGTTTGACTTGGCGGTATCACGTGGTTGGTCTGACCGTGACCGCGCTCTTCTATCTCCAGATAAAATGAACTATCCTGAAGAAGTCACATACAATATGGCGCCACGCTCACCCTTTTAGGTCAAAGGTCATGATGCCATGAGATGGCGGGAATTTCAGATTCAGTCACGGTGACGGGAGTAACTTAGTGTAGTAAGGCGGGAGAACCAGGCCGGTCGTGAAATGTACACGATTGTCCCCAGTGATTTGGCCAAGCACATCGACTGTCAAGTCTGTCAACTCTACACCTCTCTATTGGAATAAGGTTTTGGGTAAAGAGCTCTGGATCCAAGTTCAATACCAGCAAGATCTAGGAATGACAGTGACCAAATTGACTTGTAGAACCGGACGTTCCTGTGCCAGAAGAACTCAACTCAGCTCAACTCAGTGCAACACAATGCAGTGAAAGAACTCTTTATGACTTCTATTAGTCCTCAGGCTCTGAATACTTATTGGGGCACACCCTCGAGTTCCTAACTCCCTCCTGTTTCATGTATTAACGTTATATGTTCTTCATCCAAGTTCTTCTCTTCAACAGATTGAAATCATCGCATTTAAAGGAAGATAGGAAATGTATAACGTTAAATACTTCTATTGTCTAAGGGTTTGTAGTTGGCTCTTTTCGTGCTTTCTCACGCGGCGGCCATGATAGATCTAAAACGAATTCCATGAGGCAAACAAAAGACTGTCCATCATAATTAACAGTCCAACCAATGATAGCATGGAAATTAGAATATTGACCAATAAGAGAATGGCTGCATGTCCGTCAAATATTTGCATTATTATGCTTTTATTTTGAATCTCTTAATTAAGGGACTAACACTTATGGGATCAGTACACGAGTCTAAATTGCTACATATTTAGCTGTTGAATATGCCCGCAGGCCTTGCTTTTTCTATTCAAGAAGGTTGTAAGACTGAGTTTGAGGATGTGCACAATAAAAATAAACATGGTGCATCTGTGACTCACCATTTTCCAAATCCCTTTCTTGCCATATACTTTTTTCTGCCCTTTATGTTTGTTTCCTCATGTTATTAAGGGACTGCATGAAGTTACACAAGGGCACTAGGTAACTTGGTTCTCCCCTCGTCGAGACAGTTGATACTCAGCCGGCGTCTCTTCTACCTCGCTCCGTCAAATATGTATGAAGTCCAGCTGGACTCTGTAACTAGGTTCTAGATGTGATTATATATATATATGTAATACATAAACGTGACGAAAATTTCTAAAAACAGGAATTAATGGCATACGATGAAAACTGGAAACATAAGCTTCCTATTAAATCTTATCTTTTACTGCACTTGGGAATTTAATTTTTGAGTACACTCGATAACATAAGCTTTCTATTAAATCTTATCTTTTACCGCACCTGGAAATTCAATTTTTGAGTACACTCGATAACATAAGCTTTCTATTAAATCTAATCTTTTGCCATACCTGGAAATTCAATTTTTGAGTACACTCGATAAACTGAATAATCGAAAGATATATCACATCTTTATGGATGGGTTGTTGAGTAGAAGGGACACATTTCCAGTGAACATAAACAGCAATGGAAGACAAACAAACTTTCAAGTACACGACTTCCCATGTTTATTTTTCATTTCTCGTTGAGAATAACAACTTAGATTCATATTTTTCTATGTCTGTGCTCCTCTTCTTATGCATCAGATAATCGTAGCAAAATTAACGTGAACTCTGACGTCAACACAGGGTAATAAGTGACAAAATATTCACTGCAAGGCAGCATGCGGTGCCTTGGACGTTATTTACTGATCTAGTCATCATACAGAAAACACCCATGACGTCTGGGTTGTCGATATTTGAGATGACTACATTTTGACTGGCGTCCCCGGACGGATCCCGTCCTTGAAGCAGCTGGCAGGACGCATGGAGACCGGCCAGTAGCAATAGCTGAAGGAGGCGCCAGGCTGTGGAAACATAAACATAAACAACAAAAGTTTACAGACCTCATACCTCATTAAAATATTTTGAGGAATTGTAGATCTTATCTCGTTTCATTTATGACGAGCGTATAAAATCATGATCTTCTCTACCAAAATGACATGTGTGACATATACTAGTACATGTAAGGCCATGTCTCCATTTCGTCATGGATTATGCAAATAACTTTCACGTTTGCATTATCTATTCACGGCGATGTGTACCTTTAACTAGCTGTCATAAGGATATCGTTTCACCACGTTTAACCATTTAAAAACTAATTATGGCACTCTAGTATTCATTATGCAAATCAGTCTATCTTTTGCATAATTGATAAATGCTGCACCTGCCCTATCTGTATCTATATCCATATAGCCGGTATAACCGCCGTTCGGTGCAACACACCAGCTTCGCAGGCACGCGGCGCAGCAGCAGCTGGTTATATTACACTGAAAGGCCTGCCATTCCTTAACTTTTGCAAATTTATCTATCTGCAAGTTTTCCATAAAAGAAGCCAGAGAAGATGCCCCTATCGTGCTGGTGATAACAAATTCCACTCTACCTGTGGGAAAATAGATTACATATGTGCCCTAGAATAGATTACATATGTCACATGTATTAAATCCTAGTACGGAAAACAATGCAATTTTAGTTTTTCCTCATTAATCATGCAACTTCATTCATGATTTGCAGAATTAGCTTCTCATTATGTACGTCTAAGCTACTCGTATACGGAGTACCATGGGGATTCACTGTCTCTTTGTTCAGTTATCCTCCTTGAAAGATTCTGGCCAAACATTTCTTCCTTACATAAAAACCTATCAATAAAAAATATGATGGGCATATGTGATGAATCGTCTAAATATCATAGCAACATTATGGAAGAGGCAGAAATAGAAGGAATGATAGTACAAAACAAGAAGAGATGAGCGTATATTACATGAAATCGGTAGAGGTTCAGCAGCTTCCAGAATTGGGCCCGGCTTGCCCTCTTCGACATGACTTTGTCCGTGTCTTCCCCGCTGTCCAGGTAGAACGGTGGGGCGCTGAAGATGTCCTTTTCATCGGCATCTGCAGACAAGGACACAGGGCCATCCGGCCCTCCGATCGACATCGCTTCTGCGGCGAGCATGAGTAATGCACTCACCAGGAAGATGGCCATCCACTTCTTCATGTCTGTGTCAAAAGAAAGTTATGAACAATGTATGAAACAATGAATTATAGGACAGCTAAATGTTCAGTGCAATGACTGCGGGTGTTCGGCTGCACCAACTGTGTACGGCGCGCAGGTGTGGAACGGGTTGGTTGGTCGTCGTCTTGTGTTCGGCTCAGTCGGCTGGTGGTCGGGGGTAGCTATAGGTCAGCAGTCAAATGTTATTCTTATATGCACCACTATTAACTTACTCACAACTTGTTTTCAACCTCATCATAGCATGACTTACTCCAAGGCCGTGAAAAAATGATAACCCATTCCCAACCAAAGTCAACCCCGATATTCACCCAACCAAACACAATCGCAAAGAACCTTATAAAAGCCATACTGAAGCCAACTTGTGACCGGTTCACACGAGGAAAATTTCTTGGTGATTTTAACAACATGGAGGAATATATTATTTTGAATACAATTGGGAAGACCACTCATTTGAAAATTGCTGATTATGTCTATCTCAATTCGTGAGAGAGGTAGAAATCGGTTTGGGGATCAGTCAGGAGTAGGGGTGGGTACCGGTACAGAAAATTCAGGTCCGGGTCCGGTTCAGGTCCAGAGGATCAGGTCCAGGTCCGGACCTGAACCTGGACCTGATTCAGTATGTGAGAGCATGTGACTCGACAATACTCAAAACAATAGTACATTTCGCTACAAATAGTGTGTTTTGTGGAATATTTGACTCCCACTAGCGTTCTAAAATCCTACAAGACTAACTGCCTCTGTACGATTGACTGGAAAACTTTGTAGAAATTACTATTAACTCTACTTGCTTCGCTCTCGTTATTTTCGTCGACCGGTAAAAAAAGCCCCCAAACGCGTGAATTTCTGATCATATAATCCGTTCATTTTCTATTAGGTCCAACATCCTTTTTTTCAGGTCCGGTTTTTCCGGACCGGTACAGTAAGAAAAACCGGTTTTGTACCAGTACACCTTACCGGTACCGACCCCTAGTTAGGAGAGATTCGGCAGTCTTCGGCTAAAGGTCGAGATGGCTGGGAGCAAATACTTGTTGAAAATATTCGGGCTTTAGTGTCTCAGTTGGGAGTCATTTACTGGTTGGGGGATGGTTGGGATATTGTTCCGGCATGGTCGGCGCTAGAAGATAGAAGATAGACAGACTTATCCCAAACTACCGCCAGGCGTAGTCGGCTATAGTGGCCAGGAGCCATGTTCGGCTGTGTGCAACAATACAGAAATATTCTCGGGACGAACGCCGTAATAACTGGGTATAGGTTCAACATCTGACAACTATAATATTAGTACGTATTAAAAGTAATGCATAGAAACGTATACGTACTTGACTTGATGGACTGTGCTGAACTCTGCTGTAGCAACAAGAAGAATACGGTTGGCCTCACCTCAACTGAGATATCATCATGTTATTCGGCCTTGTTAAATACCTTAGGGCTATTCCATTAAGGATCTTATGATAGGGCTAATTAGAGAATTTGTTTGCTTATGCTTCACATGAAAAATAGGCAACTAGGACCGAATGGCTATATAAACAAAGTACAGATGCTGGAACGTTTTGCATGAAACATTTCAAGGAGAGTGTCACGTTGAATAAACAAGTTATCAGCGTTTGTAAAAAATAGATATACTCTCCCTGTTTTGATATAGTAAAACCCAAACTTTGAATTGACGGTCTTTCGAACTCTATCGCCTACGCATTACGCCTACGCCTGCGCATCACTGGACTTTGAAAGAAACTTTTCCACTACAATTAGGATGGTCCATGGCTTGGAAATATCCGGGCAATATGTAAGGAGGCAATTCACTGTTAGCAATTCGTGCATATGACGACATTGTGCGCACGTTTGTCACCCTTAAAGAATATTCATTATGTATAATTTCGCTACCGGTACCTGTTTAACCTAGTAACGTAAAACGTCATCAATTCACTATATGAGGATATACCGATAACTCAGGCATCTGGGATGTCATTGTAATATGTTCTTTAGTTCGCTCTATCGGATTTTCCTTCTTTTTTTTCTGCACCTTTGCCAGCGGTTTTCCTGTCACCAATGAGGTTATATAAGCTCATGTAGCCTCCTTGCTGTCACGTTGTCGATTTTACTATTTTGATTTACAAAAAAAGTGGAATTTACTGCTTACCAGAAATCTACGTTAAGCACATTTGGATTTTCCTTGTCCACGCCACAATCTTGAAAAAGAGATGTCATCCATTCACCCTCGCCCCTATGTCGGATACGAAACGATGAATATGACACAAGGGAATACGCAATTGCGCATTTAGAGGATGCTGTTCTGAATGGGCAGCTAATTGCTGCGGGAGTGAAAGGACGGAACACAACACACAGACAATAAGCTAAACGAACTCTTTCATCCGTCTGCACTCGACACGCACGTATACACGTGCACAGTATTGTTTTACTGTTGAGCGTGGGTGTCATGTTTGATCTTCTTATTACCAAAAAAATATGCATACTGCCATACATGATTAACGTGAGTGAAAAACATCATCTTTTAAGTAGTTACTTCTATTCACAGATTTGAACTTACCCACTCAAATGTTGTCGGAAGCCTTTGGAGACTTATATATATACGTCGTCAAATGAAGACATCAGGGAGAAAGGATTACAAAAATCAATAACGACCGGCCGTAATGCCATTGAATGAGACAAGACTTTTGATCAAAGTTTTGTTTTTCATGTCCGCCCCCGGCTTAGAAGTAACGTTACTTCCGTTACAAGACAGATCCCCTGGAGGGTCTTTGTACTTTTCGCCACTAGACTGCTTTGCATTGGTTTCTGAAAAGGTAGCTATAGTAAATAGTATTGATACAGCACACTGCCAGAAGAGGTACAGTTTATTACGGATATGTAGTTATAACGTTTACCTCTTTTGACACAATGTTCAGCCCATTTTCTGCTATTTTTTAAACAGCCAGAAGAGCCTGGTTGAGAATAGGACGGTTTTGAACCTCTCCGCTTGCCTCGCCACTCAAAGTTGGCCCCGGTACAATCCTATCCCCAAGTCCAGTAGTCATGGTGTGTGTGTGTGTGTGTGTGTGTGTGTGTGTGTGTGTGTGTGTGTGTGGTGCGTGTGTGTGTGTGTGCGTGTTCGTGTGTGTGTGCGTGTTCGTGTGTGTGTGTGCGCGTGTGCATGTGCCTAGCGTAATGATGGTATACATAAAGGCTCACAGCACTCTAAATTAGAAAAGGGCCAAGATGGTATACGTATATTGGGTGTGTTTTCTCTCTCTCTCTCTCTCTCTCTCTCTCTCTCTCTCTCGTTTGTTGTATAGTGTATCGATTGGACTCAAAGACTCCATGCCCCTTAGTCTATCATTGGTATCGTAGTATATTATTTCATACATTCATATCTGTGTCAATCTTACAGGTATCGCTAGGTGTCGTTTTAGTATCACACTGAAGTCTGTTCAATCTATTTTGACGGTGACTTACGTTAACAAGTTGAATGACGAGCGGAGTTACAGATAGAAAAGAGAAACGTTAGTATTAAACGTAACAGTTAAACGACACGGCCGTAACAACGCTTACTTATACATAGATTTAAACTACTCTACTAAAGTCTTTTCTGTCGATATGCTGTCGGGTTGTGAAAGGAGTAGAAGGGGACTCGCATAACGTTATATCAACATACAAAAGACACGTTTGCACAAGAGATTTTGACATCCAACTCACATAAAGCTTCTCTCCGACAATTAGGTTAGATACACATGACTTTTTGTCAAAATTGTACCTTATCACTAGCGCTACGACCTGTACTTAGCTTGTTTGAGCACAAATGTACAATAAAGGTCATTCATTCATGACTGATAGTGCATCTGTGGTAACACGAAATTCCTCCCCCAAACGGTGATGTGTATTGTGGCAGTTACGTTCTCATATATGGAGCTGCCAGGGAAACCGGTTGTGTAACATGTTAAGGATAGAACAACCTTACTTCTTTTGCGTTTCTAGTCATTACAACTCCGTTGTAACCTTTAACATCGTGAAACGTCTCTTACGTCAGCGTGGCCATGGTGATCAGTCATAGCCTGTATTTCAAAAGCTTTTTTGACAACCTAATTGCAGTCTGAAACAAACTTGATGTTTTTCTTGGAAACAATTTGTAGCCTATTTGGGATATGACCTTTATACAGCGAATGACGTCAAACAAGCCCTCTAAGTTGTGATGAGAACAGCTATATTCTTTATACATTGTTTGACAACGTGCCATTGCTTCACGTGCTCATCTATTGTAATACTAGTATCTGGAGACACGAGTGTTGTCCCACCTTGACCAATCCAGAGATAAATGCAGTGACATGAGACATTTCCCAGGGATAGTCTGAGATCAACGACAACTTAAGCAACCCGATGTTAATGTGATACAATGTAGTTATAATAATCCATTCTGTTGATGTTCTGCAGGCGTCTACGAACAAATCCGGATATCTGCTAAGTCGCACTTTGATAGGCGTTCACACCTCTCGGCGGTGAGCCGCTTTGAAATGAAAATGTTTTTTTATCGCTTCCTTAATGGGCCGATAGCTAGAATCGGTTGGCCATTGGTCAACGGTCAGATCCAGTTAGTAGATACGACATAGTGACAACAGTGGACCATAACATTTCTACACATTTCACGGTCTATGTATGTACATGTAAACACCACACATCTTCCAAGGGGCGATCTTCGGAAGAGGGTATGTGAATACCGGTTGGTTGGCGGTTGGTTGACTTTTTGAGTAAGTGAGTAAAGTCCCTGTCACACACAGTCAAACATGGTTAGAGGTCGTTTGGGATCAAGGTCGGCTGTGGTTGGCTGTTGGTACAGACCGTGCTGAGCGAATGTTCAAAAATGTTCAAAAATTCGGGAATGTTTCGGCCTTGAACCGGTTGGTAAAGGGTTGTGAACCTGTTGGCTGGCGGTTGGGAGTAAGTCAGCATAGGCCGGGAGTGTGAAAGAAAGCGTTTCCACAACCAGGGAAACAGAGAATCCTACAAAATACCGTAAATGTACAACAAAATAACCACCAACCGAAACTCTGCTTGGAGAGCAAACATTGGCCTTTCTGAGTTCGACCCGCTCAAGGCAGTTCTTAAGACTTAGCAATAGATTGACGAGAACGGTGGAATATAGTCTGGTATATCTGCTGTGTGTTGTCTTTCCTAAATGGCAGTTGGAATGTCAACTTACTACTGAGGTACAAGGGACCAAAACGACACTGCTCCTACAGGTAACTTTGGTCTTCTTTCGCAAGGGGTCAGGTCGGTGAGGACCAGCCTCACAATACAGCTTCGTTACCTGGGTAAGTCCACTCTGCTCAGAGATGGGGTATAAGCTGTAGATTGATGGTTCAGCTTAGCTTGCGGTAATGCTACACTTGGTAGTTTGAACTCACATGACTGTGGGTCGGGTATTCCCGCCTTCAAGTCGAAGCCTTTGCCCTAAAATGCCAGTGCTTGGGACTTTCCATAATTACCGACGTGAAGAAAGATGGCTAACACCATTCTAAAGTTTTACCATACACCAGCCTGTACAAGTAACTTGTCTGAAAGCAAGATGGAAGTCATCAGTCACAGATCTTAAAAAGTCATACATTTCTTCGCCGCCAGTGTACTTTCCTTGCTGATGATCACGAAAATTATCATAAGATAAAATAAGAGTAAGATTAAAACGTAATTATACTAGCTTTAAATGTTGCCTCTACTTTGGTATAGATCGGAGGAAATTTGAGCAGTTATTTTGAGCAACTGAATGTGGAAAGGGGAGATGAAAGCGGGAGAACTTCATAGCCTTTCGTCGCAAAGTCTGCTTGGAGATTGTGGTGGGTCCTGTCATAGCGGTGATGAATGTGGGTGGAAGATGTCCCGTACCCTTAAGGTCTTCACGTGGACTTGTGAAATGACATAGAGTCGGAGGAAATATTACTCCGGCCTGACCTTGAGGACTTCCCGTTTTACTTTCCTCAGTGTAGTCACCTCAGGTCACCCCAATGACGTGTAAGCGCGGCAATGTCGTGCCCTTGACCTGAACACTTGCGGGAGGTTCAATAAAACTGTAACAGATCTACAACGATTAACCAAAACCATAAACATCCGCATTGTCTTTGGTCATGTTTTTGTTCTTTCCCATCCAGCGTTTATGGGTTCTTACCGCGGAATTTTCGTTCAAACCTTCACATCCCGCTATAGCCAACCTGAACCATCCCTAACTTGGCCTTGCGACATTATGCATTGATTGGTGTCATTTCAACCTTGTGTCTGTATGTACTTGAACCCATATATTTGGTAATCAAGCCTAACGCAATAACGGCACTTCATTTCTGTATCTAATTTTCCAGCCGGGATATCGGTAACCTGTCCCTGTGCAGCTGGGTGTAAATTATATCGCTCATTGATTCACCGT
Source organism: Branchiostoma floridae (assembly GCF_000003815.2). Classification (NCBI taxonomy): domain Eukaryota; kingdom Metazoa; phylum Chordata; class Leptocardii; order Amphioxiformes; family Branchiostomatidae; genus Branchiostoma; species Branchiostoma floridae. Next base: position 12,820,177 of record NC_049982.1, read on the forward strand.
GTCGGTAGGTTGTCAAAGTAGAGGGCATGAGCACCTTTAGTGCGCTGGAATTATGGTGGAAAAATAGCATCACCCTGTGAGCAGTTTGACTCATGTATGTACGGGTACATAACTGTACAGGAGGGCCATTTGGTCATTAAGTTAACCAATTGACAATGTGTAACATCATGTCAAAGTGGACATATCAGACGCCTGCGGTGGGAGGGGGGTCTGAGGCTAAATTCCGGGCGGATTCGGAAGTACTTCCGGATGGATGGACTTCAAATAGTTACTGACACCACGGACACACACAAATGGACGAGATCCTACTTGTGACACACCAGATGCCTGTTTCCAACATGATGTCACATTGAGGTGGAATTTTGGTTTATCCGGTGATGAAATGCCGAATGAGTCAAAGTTGAAGTTAATCCAACATTCGCAGCAAAACCCCATCCCGCTTGGCAAACTGACAACCCATGTCAAAAGATGTTCAAATTCTGAGCTTGAATGTATCCCACTATAGGTGACTTTATTATCGCGGATGATCATATTGGCTTCACATCGGTGAGGATTGGTACGGTATGCGGCGAGCTGCTCGGGAGGGTTTTTCGCAGCTTGCCTCAGGCCACAGGTGGGTTTTACTCGCTATGCGCCGAACGCTACATAAATTTATTTGTGTGGCATTACATAATGCATGTTTTTCGATGTTGTAAGAGTTTTTAAACAAGGTATTTTAGAGTTCTTGCGATATATACAGAGCATATGAATAGCATAGGACGGAATTATTGATCCCATAAAGTTCGTTTGGTGTTCCGAAAATAATTTCATTAGGTTGGTAGAATAAAGGATATAGGAGAATTCTTTTATATAGCGGCGAGAAATAGAACTCCAGAAGCTCTGAAGAAGGTGCATGAACGACACAGAATAAGTTTTGACCTTTATATCTGGATACGATATCTTGCACCATACCACAGGTACAGGAGTGAAATATTTTGTATTTGCTGACGCGACTTCTTTTCCTTATCCTACTTTTGCTATTTAGTCACATATGGATTCAACTCTGTCGTTTTCATCCAGTTGACCTGGAGTTTGGCATGGAGGTTATATTGACAAATATCCACAGTTCTTGTCATGACATTTTAGAACATCTATTGTGCGATTAAAAAAACAGCAATGGATTATAATTATGATTCTTATCTAGCTTCAATATCACTGTCGTGAAGAAAACGTACTGGTTATCGACAGAAGACTTTTGGGGTCTTTTTACAGATACATATCTATTACATATCTCAAAGAGTACCCGGCGACGTCTTTAGCCTTGACTTCCACATCACGGTTCTTTGTACATCCTGACATCTGCCCACGTCTTTCCATCTTGCGACCTGTTGCCTGGCCTATGAGTCTGAGATCTGAAGGCGCTATGTATAAGCTACCACCAGGGTCTGGTGCAAATCTTAGACTTCAAGGTGAAGTAAAAAAAACTTAAAACCAGATTGATGAATGGATGTGAGATGTAAGGTCCTGTAGGTCACGTCTCTTCCCGGCCGCCTGTCGTGTAGGCCGCGCTTATTAGTCTCCTGAGACATTTGCAACAAAGTTGGGCTGATTCACAACTTTGTCAGGAAGTATTTTACCACTTGAAGTATTTGTTTTGTCAGTTTGAGAATTTCATTTGTTTCTCAGTACTTCTGCTACCCACCCAAAGATTGACAGGTTAATGACTACTGCATTTAGGCAGTTGGTTTGCTGTTATGTAAAGATCAGCTCTGACACGCTGTTACAAGACAACATGTGCGCGTGCGTAAAATGCTTTAAATTGCTTAAGAAAGGATAGAAGACCTTATTTTTCCCAAAGTAGGCAACATTCATTAATGTTACAGAGGACGTATCATCAGATTTGACCCTTTCGCTCCTGCTAGGCCTCTACAGTTATAATTATAGAACAGAAATAGCTCAATTTGCGAGCTTTAATATTTTATGAGCTGGGGTCTCTCTCCGGCTCACAAGGTTAAAACCACGAAGGTGAAAACTATCAAGATTGATGGTGAAGTAAAACAGATGAAAATGTGAAAAATGTCAAGGACAACCGACAATGTCGGCCGAGAGGAAGAGAAAGAACCACTCCGACGTTGAAAAAATTATTCGCGTATATATATATATATATATATATATTTGTTTTACATTAGTTGGACTGTTTCAAGTATTATATACTGTACTGTGAAGTCATTGTGCCCAAACAAATGTACTGAGCCTACATTGAAAAGTTGGAGTTACGTGTTTTGCGTGTTTTTAAGAGTCACTAACAGAAGAATTGTTTTATGAAACACTCATACGTGACTGTAATTTATTTTTTGCATTTGCGCCGCAATTGATTGAAATGTTCAAAACTATCTTTACGACCCAACAAAACAATAGATACACTAGACACTTTGCCTTCAGACGAATGCTATATTTTGGAAGGACAAATGATTTTCTTTGGTTGATTTTATCACTAAAGGTTTCCCCAGGCACACTAGCTATTCAAACATCCTACTATTGTAGCACAACGTACGCACTGTATTTTGTGGTGAAGGAAAAAAAACAGGGCCACTATTAAGAGTGTAGGCCAGCATCAAGCATAGCAAGAGACTGAGCCTTCACATGGACCCCCCCAGGAAAACGTAAGGGGTGAAGACCAAAAACACCTGGAGACGCAGCCTGGAGGCGTCTGACTACACATGGGTACAGCTGGCAGAAATGGCCCAGGACCGCCGGAGATGGAGGGAGATAGTTCATGGCCTATCTATGCCCATGGATGTTCTAATGTAAACTACATCAGAAGGCTGCTGGTGTTAGAACACACACCCCCCCCCCCCCCCTCGCACACAAAGACTACGACCCAAGCTTTTATTTGGAAGATACAGTGACTGTGTGTAGTCCGTAACTGATCACATCCTCTCGTTCTTTCCGTATTTGCTCTGACTGATAGCGCACTGAAGGGAGCAAATTTCACGCTGACGATTACGCAACATTCTCCACGAAGCCGTGACAAACGCATCTGCATACATCAACCTTTCCTGCAAAACGAGGCGTAATGAGATAAGTCCTTCATGTATTGATTTTCTACCATGCAGACTTAATCATCACCCCCTGCTTTCGGAGATAGTCGTATAGAATGTTTCTGAACATGAAGTCATACTGGTTATCACCTGCGTTTATATCTAAATTTCTCAATGCTAGACTGCTATTATGTTATCAAAAGCTAAATACTATCTTTCTTACAAAAGATATCAATTTGCATTGACAAGAATGAATAAATTGTTATAATGGATAATCTTCAGGATTGGCGCCAATATGTGTGATACTAAAGAAGTAATATATAAAAATGGTTCTCCAAAACCTATAGATATGGATTATGAACAAAAGTAAACTTTACGTACTAATCAACCGTTTGGGTAAAATATAGGGGCTTTCCCAAATTCTCGGCTGAATTCCACTAGCCTTGTTCATGGAATAGATAGTATAAAGATGGGTGATACTCTACGAAGGACTTTTTGTCCTTGAGAATGTTATGTAAAAGTTTTGATAACATATCACATGTGTACTTCAACACCTACATGTAGCTCATATCACATGTGTACTTTTAACGCCTACAGGTGTCAACTTGCATTTGAAGTACCCATGTATCCTCTCATTAATCACCAAGATGCGTCAAGACTTCACATCTATCAATTGGTTTCTTCAGATCGTTTGTCGTGTATGATGTATCACCTAGCAAACGTTGCACTTAGTCTGAGTTCTCATCGATCAAACGTCAGATAATCTGCTGAGCGCAGATTGAAAGCCAACTGCGACTAAAACAATAAGCGATACAAACTTTTACGGGATGGAAGATCAACTTTGCATATATACATGATTGAACAAAACCCGAAAAAGAACGTCTTCGAAGATAATGTCATTCTTTCTCTGTGAGAAATATACATGTTACGGCAGGGAGTTGTAGGAACTGGGGTTTTAGAAACCTACACTCTTGTTAATATATGACTACGACGTTCACAAAACCACTTCGAAACATCTGTGCGTAGAAATAGTAAGTGAGTGAATAACGTTAGAGTGACCAAGGAAAGTACAAGTAGATAGCTAGATCAGACAGTTATAACAAGTCATCTCGTGACTGTACCTATGGTGAGGGTTGAAAAGGTGATAGCTGTCTGTTACATGTAACGTTATGTCAGTCATCCCACAAATGTGATAAATCCAATAGATAGATATCCAAAGCCATGACTTGGCCTTGACCTTGATCTGCGCTTGGGGTGGATGTCGTCCAAGGTTACTTCTCTTCAGATGGTTGTCCCAAGACTTTTATGTCTAGGGAGTTTTATAAACCAAGTGGGTAGCGGTGGGCTAATAGTGGATTATGTAAGATCTGTATTGTTATATAAAGACCCTTATTGTTTTTGAAAGATCCTCTGTAATTTTTATTGAGGAGGCTACCGGGTGAAGGCTGATTTTGGGGGCCATAAATCGTTACGTTAATGACAAGAGTAGCAAATGCATTAAGAAGGTAAGTACATGCCCACTAACGTAAATCATGTGGATGTATGTCCTTATATCTAACATAAGTACATAATTTTGAAAAAGTAAAGGGAATACCATTGACCAGCTCTTCGTAACGACCCCTGTCATATACAAATGTAATCAACGGTAGGCCCCTCAAACTTTCTTTACAAGTCGTCATGAAGAGATAAAGGGGAAAACAGGAAGGCTTATTGACCGACGACTTAACCTGAACCTACCCGAGATCGAAGAGATCTTAGCTCCGGTAATGACCCGCGCACTGAGATCGATATAAAAACAACTGCACCCAGAGACAGAGCCACAAGAGTGCATAGTGAACATCTTAGTTTGTAGTTGGACGGTGACAGCCACACATTCTATAAAACCTCCACATTTGGTGCAAAAGCACGAAATTAGGAAAAACAGTCGGCTCTTTTCTAGGACGAGATATTTTACGGTTTCATAACAATTCCACTCTTTTCTCCTGTTTTGTGGTAGTCACTACAGAGGGATTGCAGAAGCGTCTGGGTGTGGGACTGGGTTGCACGCACCTGATAGTAATTGTGCCAATCTCCTAAAGCAGCGAGATACACCCATGAAGTTACTGATATGTACATGTATGACAGGTATAGGCAATATTGAAGTATTGAAGGGAATGAGATGGATAAGTGGATGGATTAGAATTGATAGATTTAGGTTAAATGCACACCGGCATGCACAAAGAGTTCCACACTGTTTGTCTCCGGTCTACGCGTATCTGCAGGAACTTTACCGTTCAACATAACGTTCACACGAGAGGCGGAATGAGCCGAAATACTACTCTCCAAGCAGAAGTTAGGTTCCGGCTGTTTTTTAACGTTATTTTAGTCGTTTTTATCGGCCTTTCTATTTGTCATCTTTCTTGAAGTACGCCAGCCAGCAAGTTAGGTTTTGCAAACACAGCAAGATAAAACACAAAATAGAAAGCCCGATGAAAACGACAAAACAAACGTTTAAAAAAATAGTCGGAGCCTAACCTCTGCTTGGAGAGTGTGATTCGAAGTGCCTTCTAGAAAATCTCAACTGCATTCCAGATATTTTGCCCATTCCTGTGGCCGGCCCGTATGCTTTGTCATGCCCAAAACTTTCGAGGTGAATTTGAATTGGAGAAATATCAAAGGAGATTTACTGTATTCTAACTACAGCATGGCAGCATTCTACTACATTCCAACAGTAAAGATTCTAATCTCATTCAATGGATAAACGAAACGGCAAGCCAAGTCCGGACAGAATGTGACCACAACAATGGGTATAAATATCTGGAATGCGGGGAGAATTTATAGAATGCTGGTTCTGCTTGACTCCTGTTGATTTATTTGAAGTTTGCCTTTAGCGGCCTGGGAAAAAAATCAACCTATTTTCAGCTATGTACATGACCTATGGCTATAAGTTTTCTAATTAAATCTTTGATATAACTTCTTTATCTTTATCTAACCCCATGTATTGGTATATAGAATTTATAAACTCAGACACGTGTTGGTTACATGGTCAGGCAGCAGCTTGATGAGTGGTGAAGTTCAGCTGGCGTCGAGGTGACAGCTAGTCCCCACCTACCGCCTAACGGTGTAACTGCAGCAGAGAACTCCGTCTGACCCGCTAGCATTTCCGCGTCGACCCGTGAAGCTCTTTTATCAAGGTATCGTACTGTTATCCATTTCTCGCCGTTTTTATGTAACGGTTAAGTAGAGTGGTGGTTTTCTACAGCCTTCTTTGCCTTCTAGGTAAGATATTGAGTGTCTTTGAAGACAAATCTTCAGTCGTGAGAAGGTATCACGTTTCTCACCATGTTCTTAAGGCTTCCTCAGATTTTTGTGCAGATGTAGTTTACATGTGCTAACTACATGTAGATAGCCTCTGCTGCATGTCTTCCTGTGTGGGTCTATAGCTAATTACAGTTCATTTAAGTTTTACGCCAGGATCAACATGTCTCAATACAAATGCACTCGAGTGGAGAGATATCTTGTCATGTAAACATTCCTGGTGAGAAGCGTATTCAAGCAAGGTGCTCTGAGCAGATTAGCTGGTGTTTCGTTTGTCTAGCGCAGGAAAAAATCTGGGTAAGCGAGCGTGTCCGATATGCTACCGTCATATTATAAGACGTCGGTTTTGTGTTATTGTAGGAAAGAACTCAAGCAGCGAAGGATCGGCAAAGAAGGATCAGGAAGGAATAGCGAAATGAATGTGTGTTACTCTCACATGCTCCCTAGCAAGTTCCTTCACAGACTTCTGAAGCGGCTGTGTTTATTTTTTTAAGGAGCGCTAATTCGCGAATTTCAATCTGGGTAAGGTTTGTTCTATATGCTGGGAAAAGATAAGTTCCCTTTCCCACCATATAAAACCATAACCCACGTTGTAAATCTCGAATCAGCGTACGCGTACGTTCCCAAAATATAAACAACGCCGCTACAGAAGTCTGTGAAGAAGGCAACTCTCTAGTTTTGTATAGAAATATCACTTTCAGGAGCTAAACTAGGATGAATGTTAAGGTAACACACTAATTAGATTAAAGCTATTCCTTCGCTGCTTTAATCGTTTCCTACAGTAACAAACCGCCATCTTGTATGTACATTTTAGGATAGCAGCTATCCATCTTGTTTATGAACTAAACAAAATATCTTCTTTATGACGTACAGTCAAAGCGCCATATCATAAAACTATGTCAAGGTTAATGAATGTCTTATGATACACTACATCTAACTAAAGCCATTACAGACTTGATGCCATAAATGATTTGCACTATAGATTATATATTATCTGTATGCACATGCTATCTCACCACAGGAAGGATTGTATACAAACAAGGTTTATCCTTGCATTTCACGAGAAAATGCATTTACGGTTAAACTACTTAGACAGCGTTGAAAGCGAGAATCCCTTGAAATTTCTGTCGAGCCGGGCCCACGACTGCAGTTACGTCAGAAAATGTTAATACCCCTCCCCATTTACCCAAGACTTCCCTCTTCGCCTGTATTTTCCGTGACCTACAGCTAGTGTCTTCTGCGGATTGCAACTACAAACAAGTATAGTCTGACAACTATCATGTAACGCCATGTCTGTAAACACGGAACCCAGAGGAATTACTTCTAAGTCGTCATCCGGCTGTAACGTTACATTTAAACAAACTATGCCAATCGCTTTCACCATCGCAAATAATAGCCTTTGTTTCCATATATGGTCTTTCTGCGACCATATGTTTAATTGTAAATATATCTATCAAGTTAGTCATTTTATCAATTAACGTTAGTGTCTGGCTTGAGTTCTTGGAATTTGCGGAGATTGTTGACGGTTTCTCTGCGACCCAGTGAAGATGGACGGCTGTCTGTCTGTCCTAAATCTTCACATGAAGTACAGGGGTTAGGAAAGCAAACTACACGAGACAGGTGTGTACAGAGATGAACCGTAATGCTGTAGCCGATGAAATCCATCCACCTCACCAAGCAACGAAAACAAAATAAAAGATGTGCAAGATTTCAGCGACACGAGAAATCCTAGACCACAGAATTTGGAGAATGCCGTGGTTTCCTCCGTAAAGCTAGCGTCGAATTCACATTCACGGGATTCCACGTCCCCCATGTCTGCGTGTATGTGTGCTTGTAAGGGGAGAAGGTGTACGAATGTGGCCGTATCTGGCACTTAACAGAAGACAAGGAAGCTCTATGTCTGACATGGTGAATGACATTCTAAAGAGTAGGAGGTCTTTACGTCAACAGGAGAGGGTAACGCGCCCAGTATGTTTAGTAGTGTACGCTAAACACAAACAAGGAGAGACTGTTAACAAGTGTGTGTTATGTACTGGTGTTCGTCTGGAAGACTGACTGGCAAACACGTCATACTAGTACTCCTGTGTTTAGCGTACTGCTGACATGCAATACCTAAACTAAAGCTCGACTAAGGGAAATAGACAAACAAGAAAGTGAATATCTCATATCGCCATGAAATATTCAATTTTTTGGGTGCCCATACTAGCACGCAAGTTAGTGATCCTTTCGTTAATTTCTCCCCACATCAGCTATCAGACAGTCCTTCAATCTTCAAATAAGGTGTTATTCTTCTGACCGGCTGACTAGCTGTCCGTGGATTGTACCAAGCTACTTTCATTAAGGGGTGTTGATGCAATGTTGCCGTATCTAAAAATACCGCTGAGGGGACGAATTCGCCATGTTTCGTTTCGACTCGAATGACTGCACACATACCAATAATCATACAAACTGATCAAAGGTATGTTGAATTGTAGGTATGAGAACACAAACAGAACCTGAAACAATGTCTCCGTATTAGCTGTACTCCCTTCCTGAAGGTCATAAACCACTCAATTATCCATTCACGCTGAGTAGTTATAACTATGTTTATGAAACCCACTAGGAAATATAAGGAGATGAGGTTTAAGTAAGCTGAAATCTAGTAACAGAGATTAGTTGTGAAAGGAAAAAAGTGCAAAGTCTAAGAACAAGCTCGAGACAATGGAAAGGCTTTGACTGCTGCTACACGGCGGTGGTTGGTCAAACTCAATTTTGTTTAATATTGAAAATGATTCTTGTTCATTTCAAGGACGGACAGGTTATTATCTACTTTGGATGAGAACAGCCAAAGTATGCAAATACGATAAAGTTCAAAGTCTTCCGTCGTGTGCCCTTCAGAGCTTCCTCCGGAGATGGACGAGATCTCTGATTGCTATCATTAAGGGTCATTGATTTCTCCGCTTAAGAGATACTGGCAAGTCGATATGAGGTTATTGCAGCCATTAATTGATTATTTCACTATTTTGGGCCCTGAAGGTGCATGTCATGACGTTGTCTGTAAACTTCCTCCAAGAGAACTTCGATCACTTTTACAGTTCTCAGTTTACTTTCTCTTTCTATGGTAAGTATAGGCGACAGTTTTTAAACCATTTAAGAACTTTTTGGAGGCGATTATAGGGTAAAGATCACTCTTTAATCCATCGTGCAAAGTGCAGAGAAGCTGCTGATAGAAAATGTGTTGATGGATCGAATGGATTAAAATGGTCTTATGAGAGAAAACTACAGCCACATCGTTCAAAGTCAAGTCAAAACGTTTTATTTTGCGCATTCATTATGGCAAATGCACGTTTAGGATGCATGGGACGCATTCGCATTAGCATTTTTTTGCAAGCTGTCGGTAAAACATATTTCCCACCTTCTGAAGTAGTCTTGAAAATAACTATGTTGACAAAAAAATATTGCCAGCGCCCGCGCTACGTTAAATCATTTCCTGTCTCAGGAATCACGTTTGTGTGGCAGCTGTGTCAATGTGACATATCCCAGGCGCTTCCCACCGTACTAGCCATCGGGCCCGGCTCTAGGAAGATCACGGTGCAACTTACCTAGGTCTGGAAGAACACAACAGCGGAATAATTCATGAATATCATACACAGCACGGGCCGTTAGCACGCTGGTAATGTATGCAGGCGATAACAACAATATTATTGACAGATAGGTGACAATGCTATATCTTAATGGTGCAACAGCAGATGCATGTCACTGAAATGACTAGCCTTTTGTCCTTGAATTGTGCTATGGCTCGAATCTAAGTGATTCGTGTATGCACGTAATCAATGTGACTTGAGATGAGCCCCTGGGTGGTTTCATATCGCTATTTGATCTTCTACGTTTGGGAAAGAAAATGTTACTTTTATTACTTGAAGAAGAAGTTGGAAATGTCAAAGTTTAAAGTAAAGATAGAACAGGTTTTATCAAACAGAATGGTGCGCAACGTCTCTGAAATCCTTCGATCAACCCTCTACAATCCTTTCATTAAGGGAATACCCCCTAAGACGCGCATTGAGGAGCCAAGAGTGCCAAAGATAAGACCCTGCCGCAGGTGGTTATGAGTTCGATAAGGATGATTGCTCTTGTGAAGCCATGAATTTCAAGTCGCGTGTACATCGATACATGTCCCCCCTGGCGAGGTTAGGCAACTTTGTCAAAACTGTCTAAGTGACCTATAGCTGGTCATAACATGTTGTAAAACATCAATTACCATTGCTTAATGCGGGTTTAACCGCTTACAAAAGATGGAAAACGTTCTCCAAAAACGGCAAAGTACTACCATGTCATGCTACGCTAGGAACACGACCAATGTACATGTATCTTACAATGTTTGTGAAATGAGTTGTAGCAAGGCGCGTGATATGCTAGCAAGATATTCCTACCTGTAGAGGACCAAATGAAGCGAAATGGTGTAATGACTGTAAAATAATCTTGCGCACAGCTGGATCATCTGTTATACTCTAGTCTGCTTACGGCAGTTACATGTAGTTTACGCCGGGGTCCTGGAGCAGTATGGCCTGTCATATCTAACAGGGAATATGGGGAAGACAACCAATGATGGACAACCAAGATGGGAAAGACGCAGAATGGTGCACAAGAAATCTAAAGCACTAAGATTCTATACGACGTCATCTGGTCGTGTTCTAAACATGATAAAGGCTATTTTCTTCTTTGCAAAGAATTAGATGTTTAACTCGATTCGCTGTTATGCTTTGATTCTACTTTTATGCAAGTAGGCACCTTGGGTTTGCGCCCCAGGGAGTGTATACTAACTGAGATCACCATGGCTGTGTTTATCGTTTTACCATCAAAAGTGCAGACATTCTATTGGTTCCATTAACATTTTGTATTTCTGGGAAAGTACAGCTAACAATGAAGGTGAATACAGTACTAGTGGTATGGACGGTGCCCCTTTCTGGTATCGTCCTCATGGTAATTTCATAGGGAGCTTTTCGTGTGACATATTCCAGGCCTGTCTTCCTGTTACATAAATGGAAAATAACTGATAACGCAACAGATAGGATGTCACAAATATCGGCGTGCAGAGTGACCTTCAAAATGATAGAACACTGCGCACGCCGTACCCAGCGGACACAGCTACATGTAACCTTTATGAAAGTGGTTTTAAACACTACACGACTACACCAAGTGTCCTTCGACCCACGCAGACCCGGGTGGCCTTACAAAATGGCTTCAAATGCTACAGGATTCTGTGCGTCAAGTACCTCTTGACAAGAATGTAATCTGACCAAAGTGACCTCCAAAAAGTGCTTCAAATGCTAAAGTACTACGTCAGAAGTAACCTTCTATTCCGTATCCAAGTTAAGAAAAATCCATTTCAGCTACCGAGTGAAGTGTACTTGCTGACATTTTGCTGCACAGTGCCCAGCTTCATTCTGATATTTGCAGATGAATAGGCATTACTGCAAGGATAGGGATATAATTCCAAGGTTTAAATACAAATTTATCGGATAATAGGTTTTTAAGGAGTCGAGCTGAATATGTCAAGAAAAGTATTTCGTGACAGCTCCCTACCGGTATACCAGAAATGGCTGCCCCGAATATCATACAACATAATACATGATAAATATCATGTCGTAATGAAATTTCCAGCGTATAATCAATCAAGGAGGTTTTATTGAGAAGAGAGAACTAAATTAATGCAGATGATTAAGAGTAACACATTATCCAAGACAGATAGAGAGCTATTCTATGTACACTTGTACTTGTACATGTCCCTACAAAGTTTATGATATCAGCCAGTACATGATATAAACATCTAGATGCAAAAACGAAACCTCATGATAAAGACATTAGAATCATGAAGATTATCTTCATAATTGGGATTAATATAAGCAGAAAGTAGCCCGACATAACGGTTTGTCTTAAGGTGATATTACTAGTATCTCACTGGACTTGGGGTACGGGTATAGGTGCGGCGATTCCGAGTTCGTTCACTGCGGCACTGTTGTGTTACTTTTGCCAACTTCCCCAGCACGTAGCGTTTCTAGACCAAACAAGAGTTCGAAGACCCCATACCTCCATGAAATATTCTGATTATGATATTGATATATGAGGGTCTAAAGTTATATTGACCACAAATATCCGTACAAATTCTCTCTGTAAAATATGTATGCTTTTTTATGTAAGGGGTAGCGTCAAAATAAGTCTTGCACTTGAGTGCGCCCCCTTTTGTCACTCTGTATTTCTGTTTAAATGTTTGAATAAAAAAAAAAAATATCCGTACACACAGACAGGTAGACAGACGATGTTATTGGAAATCGCAGCGTTATCAATCTATAAAAAAGATCACTGTAAAATGATGAAAATGCCCCAAAATGAGATTTGTAGTGAAAGGATTTCCATTATGATAATGAATTATAAGTTATGAATTATCTTGAAAGACAATTGCAGTGATCCAGATGAATGGACACGAACCATATACCAGATTTGACTCGATTGATTGTATGTTTTGCACCATATATGTGTAATGATGTAGGTAGATTTATCAAACAAATAAAAATGTTTGATATTTCATACGATTTTTGTGTTACATATTTGTAAAAATGAGAAAAAACACGGCTCATGGGCCCAAATGCCCGCAAATTTGGTGTTCTATCGGCGGCAGGCTACCAGCGATGATTACACTGCTTGTAGTGCAAACTCAAAAGCAAACATTATCATCCTACATAAATTATATTCAACGGTGTGCGATAATCTGTTCCTCCACATCTGTAGGTTCGTGAGTCGATAAACCAGTTACTTATTTGGTGTTTTCAAGTATATGATACTGACCGACTTCCCATCAAAAGAATTATAAGTTATTTGTAAGTTAGTCTGAATACGGATACAAGTTAAGCAGGCTGAATCATGAATAAAGGCTCAGAAACTTGAACATGTCAATTAGCTTAGAAATAAGTCCACTCTACTATATACGGATACAAGCTAAGTTTTGTGAAAATCACAGCGTTGTAACTGAATCAAAACCCGCTGTAGAATGATCAGAAATGCATTCAAAATAGCTTTTCAGTTATAAATGTATGTTTACTTGGAGCAAAATACGCATCATATAACCTTGATATTGTTGATAGCATGGTGGCCCCACAGTGCCGCACCAGTGCCCCAAGTGCAGTGAGATACCACCCTTTTATTGCGTCTTTTTTCAATATCATTGGACCATTACATCCCTTGAAGGCCTTTCAAGCGGCTGGAGTAAAATCAGAGCGTGGCTTAAGTTGTATCTTACGAGTAATGGCAGGCTCGATTGCTGACAGTGTAATCGTACATGCTCGGAAGAATGTTTACTTAGGGGATGGAAAGTTTCCAAGTAAGATTGAACACCCCCCATTCACCTGGTGAAACCTAACCTGACCACAAACTGGCATAGCATGTACTAATCAATACCCAGTCTACATGCGTTACGTAAGACGTCAGTGTAGATATGTATCTCTCAGACAGACGTTTGAGATGTTATCTTAAACTTGATCACTCAACCTTGTAAATGATTGATGTTACCAATTGGGCGAGCTCGAAAAACTTAAGTAAAGCATCTTGCAGTTAGGGTTTGTTTTAGTCATACATGGTTGTCAAAGTATTTGTCTCTCGCTAACTAATGATAGGTAAGTCGCGAAGGAAATGGCACGATAGCAACCCTTTGTCTCATTTGTCACCAATAGGAGAACTTAAGTACTCTATTATAGACAACGTTTTACATGGTGATGTACATATGTCTTTTCCCGCTAGTCTACGGCTTGCAGCTTCTCAAAAGTTGTTTCCAGTGTCGACGTCTCCATCATAGTTTTAAGTATAGCATCGTCAGTCGGTGCGTTTACAATATACGCTGTAAAGCTGCATCAAGACAAGTACAGTCCTCCCTTATCATCACAGAGACACTAGATGCTAATAGATCGCGATGAATGGCTTTACGAATCACTACAGAATAATTAGCGTCAGTGCAGTACCTGCCCTGGCATAAGGACCATTACGGACGAAAGACCCGCTTTTCGGGCACAAAGGCGCAACAATGTAGTGTACTTATATAAGGCAGCCTTTCTCACTGTTGACCTAATTGGTACGCTCATACGACTGATGTACCATTGAAGCTGCGTTTACGACTACTTCATATGACTGAGCTATTTTGAATGTTATATAATTCTCTAATATTACATTTTTCTTTGCGCATGTTTGTCTTTGTTACGCATTCAGGACCTTCTGCCTACCTTGCGGACAGTAACCGGTGTAATATCAATGGGCATTGGGCTTGCTCTATCCCAAACGCGCTCTATCCAATTTTGTCCCCATCATGACCAGCCATGGATATCCAGGATGCGCTTCCGGTGTTGTCCGGAATCATGGTGAATGGCCTGACCACAAGCGGTGATTGTTTACACACAGGTTTCGACATTTGGCACAAACGACTTCACACCGCGAACTGCTGCAATGACAGATCCCTACTTCGTAATTAAATCGATCGATATCCACTATTTTTCACGCATCCGTTGGACTGGTTGTATATATTAATTTGAGGTTTAGACCGGCCCGTGGACTCCCTAAAAATAGATTAACTTGTGCAAACTGTGTTGATCTAGCAAGTACTAATATATGCGATCTTTCACCACAGTCTAACCAGGAAGTAATCCCATAATGGTTCAGGGAGCATCGCCCATCATCCGATTGCGACATTCACGGATTTGACGTGTAAACACCAAAGTATCACTGATATCTAATATCATTTATAAAATCTGCTAGGAAACCCTATACAAGAACGGGATACTTTTGCCTGTGACGTGTTCTGGATAGCCCAAACATGTATCCAGAATGTGTCGCGACGTGTTTTGCATAGAGCAAGCACGTATATCAAGATCTGTCGGTTTGCTCCCGATGTGTTTTGGATAGCTTGGGACATGTGCACCCCGAAGTTTCGCTATCTTTGGTAGAAAGAAGCAGCATCAGAACTAATTCTACACAACCCCCATGCGGAGAGAACAAACCACGACTTCTGATCACGACTCACATGCATTATAGTCTCTGCCTTCTTAAACACCAAGCTCCTCACCCAGATGCACGTGCTGGATAAACACGTTGCTTATCCATTATTTTCCCGATGAAAGCGCATCCTGGATATCCAGAACAAAGCACACCCTGGATACAAAAGAGGTTAAGTGTTTGCCGACTGTTAGAATGGCAAGGCTGCTTTCTCAGCTCTGCACTCAGCACTTATGGAAGAGTATGAGAACACATTCAAATGATATATTATTACCAGTGGACAGTCTATTCTCCTATATGCATGGTCCTGGGCTGTAAACTGGAGAAGAGCGCCGCTCCTACGCACCTAAAGGCGTGCGAAGTGTTTCTCTCTTTTTGACTTGCGTTAGATAATCTATACAATTATGATTTGGACAGCAAAGTTGGTATGTAATTGTCTCGCGAGACAATTTCATTCCTCTCTCTTAAGCACCGAAGATATTTAAAACAGTTATAATGTTATTTATTTGACATCGAGGGAACACATGGCCTACTCGTAACGAGAAAATATGGAGAAGAAATAGCCTTACGTAGATTACTTACTTGAAAGTAGAAGGTTGAGATTAAATTTCTATGTAACTATTGGTTATGTTGGCTTTTTTTGTTATATAAGTTGCAGAGTAGAATTTACAAACATTGACGACATTTGTCATGTTATTACCCAACATGGAGCGCTGCATCACCCATAAAGAGCAGAGGGAAGATGATCTTGATGGATTTGACGTTTTTGCGCTGACGTCTTTGTGCAATCTGCGGTAGACGGATCCCGTTTGGGCCGTTTGTCAGGATTTTGGCAAAGAGCTTTCACCTTAGCTTCTGCCAGACACAGATAAGAGGCTAATATACAATATATATAATCTATCGTGATAGGTCTAGGTGAAGGTTGACTAACGTTACAACAGCCAAAGCAGGATGCATATCAAATTCTAACTATGGTGTAGGGATAGCTTTTGTTACCCTATATTATCGTCCATAAAGTCAGGGCACAGCGCACAGAGTCATCAATTAGATGCCTTCCAGTCACCTCGGTATCCTACTTTGATGATGTCGACTTGAATACGATACAATAATCTCTTTGATATAAAACATATTTAGGAGGGAGACTTACGGAGTGATTTCGCACTGACTTTAACCGTACCTGATTCTGCTCATCTACATCCCTACGATTCCGAACTTTAGACATTCTAAAGGCAAAATCATTTGCTTCTTCTGATCATTTGGAATGACAAAGATGCCGATAGCTAGCTAGGCTGCTATAATTGTATGCTAGTTGAAAAACGCAAAGCCCTCTTTATCAGTCTTCCACTGGTACTGGGTTGTCAGCTTGTCACTTCAACAAGACATAGGTTCAAGCTGTGACCCTGTAACCTAGCCGAGTGCTTTAGACAGATAAAGGAGAATTTTTCATAGGTCCATGACAGAGATCGGACCATAGAGACAGATGGTAAGAACCTTGTGTGACTGTAATTGCAGTGTCTGACACACCGATTCATCATAAGTTGACGGCAGTCGCCAGGATGAATTGCTGGAAGACCACAGAAAGCCCCAGATCAAGGACTTTATAATGCTAATTTTTTCTTGACTACCAATACCATCATCTCGGATATTACTGAGCAACGACTAAGAAGATAAGCAAAATAGAAACGAAATAAAGTCTCATGTACCTAACGATTAGTATCGTAAAGTAAGGTAAAGAGTCGTGACTTCAGAAATGTATAGGCAATGCAAAAGACAGCTTCACAATTATGGGGCATACATTGATTAATGAGGCGTACGCAATGAAACCACGGAAATCCTCTCGGCAAGCTGTCACGCGTGCTGCTGCGTGAGTCTCCGTATTAAGACGACTTGTTTCTTGATCCCGAAGCTCACGAGTTCTCCATCATTTGCACCCTGTAATTACCCTCCTGGAACAACAGGATCATAAAAGCATGTACGATTAAAATCAACCTGTTGAGCAACCTGAAAACCTAATAACCTTTTTTTGGAGTTGTCACCTGCAACAGTATATCCAAGGCTCTAGTGTAGTGGCAACGGGCAACTGGTTGTTATTCTACTGTATTTTGCCTGGTTATTATTGATGTATACCTTCCAAGCCGACAAGAGGCTCCCATTCTACACATGGATGCAGTGGTAAGTCGTGTAAAAACCCAGCTTCTAGTCTCCTAGCCCGTCCCTGATAGACTAAACGCTAGGTCACCCACGCCAACTGGTTAAAGAAGAGGGTATAGAGGAAAGTACAACTGACTACAACTTTACCAAAGTATTCAATTGTATTTCTTGCTCTTTGGCTCTTATGTCTGAACATGTCTATCGCCGAGTTTCATTTATTATGAAAACATGCGGTGTACATATATGCACAATTTTACCCTCAAAAGAAACAAAACACTATGATCTGAAAAGAAAGAAGTCAATAAGGATTTTTCTTGTGGTCAATTTACTGGTGATTGGCACTCCAAAACACTCGAAGAGAGGACTATGGCGTCATTTGACCACTTTCTACAATTCCGTAGAAAGGTGTGAATCAGTGTATGCTTCTGAAAATTGACCACGAGAAACACTTCACGACATATTGAGCTACTACATACCAGGCAATGTGATGTGTAGAATATCAGGTGCATTGCATGGATCTAATTTTAAGTTTATATTCTAGGAAGTTTCCGACACATTTGCAACCACAAGATATGATCTCCATATCCTTTATCAGATTTATTGTTTAGAGGGCCACAACGTCAATAAGAGGTCCATCACTACGAGGTCCTGTACCTACACTTTACTACCATCACAGTAATACTAATGGAGTTCAAATAAACGATTCCATACATGTACATGTATTTATAAATATACTGTTAGCATCAAACTAATTGAACAGCTTCCCTTGTATTATATCATATATCGGCTTCTTCTCGCCCAAGTAGTCATCTGGACGCTATTAAGAACAGAATGTTACAGGAAAAGTCCTCAACCTACACGGTAGCATGCTAAATATAAAGCACAAGTAAGGGTCAGATCTTAGCTTAATTTTGAATCCCATCATAAGACAGTCCCATTTTAGAAGAAACGAAATACTGATGTAAAATTAGATGGAACTTGTATGCATGTTGATTGTTTGGTAATGAATGATTCATTCAAACAATAACAATAGGTACGACAGTAGATATTAATGATGTGTTCACACGTAATCTTTAGGGCCAATGTCTTGTCTTAATTACATGTGAATGACCCAGTGTTTATTATATTTTCAACAGTGCACTCCAGTCAATTATATTCATATCTACTTGACTGCTAGACTGTGATGTTTGAATGTTCGATGAAAATCAATCATGTCTACGTCTGTATACGTGCCGTACTGTCTATTTGTAGTCAGTCCTATTTTCTTGATTAATTGCTTTAATTAGTAAATTACCTTGGGGACTTCTAAATTTCATCTTCTGGCGGATATTCTAATGCGCATCGTGTGCTCTTTATTGCTGGGTGAAATAAGATAGAAATTAAGATTTTTTTCGGATAACATAAACAGGTTTTCATATTTAGCATTTTTCACAGTCGCACTTCCGTCGACCTTCTTCAGGAGTGATGATTCAGTTACTCTAAACACGTGACTTAGAGACACGTGACTCGAGTAACGAATCATATATGCCTGGCAGACGGTATCGGCCCCGTCTCTGTTAATATGTCAATATGGATTACATCAACACAGATAAGCTTTCATGCTAAACGGGTTTTCACTGACCTTTTCATAAACTGATTACGTGAACCACAGACGCAACTTCCTCGTACTGAAAAACAAGTCTGACGAAGGGTGCCAATATGTCTTATGTAACTGTGTGTTGTAATTTCATAATTAATCAGCAGATAGATTAATCAGAAGGTAATCATAAGATAATAAAATATAGTGATTCCTAACTAACCTGATGGTATTTCATTATTCTTCAAGCAAGCAGGGCATTTTTGAATAGCAATAAAATGCTGTATCTAATTAAGTGCTTTCACAACACGAACTGTACCCATAGTTGGTGAATAGAGTTTTGATTATGGGTACTTCCTGATACTTAGTAACATGATACCGTACTGGTTTCGAAATCTACGAATACACTGTAGTCGTACTTGTATTTGAACCTTGGCTGATGAATACGCTTGTTTAGTAATAGGTACCTGACTGTTCACATTTCTGTTTAGAAATTAAAATAATAAATGCACTTTCTTTTTGTCTTGTCGATCACCTCTAGCTCTAGCTCTGGCTTTGCGGACCCGTTTAATAAATTTATTAATGCCATCACAAATTACGGGTCAAGACATTTTCACGTTGTAATGTTACCGCTCTACCAAGCTGAGACGCGACATATCCTATCTATTGTTCTGTTCTCTTGCAAGGAAACATAAGAAGCGGGCTTTGATCCACACATGACACAGACGAAATTTCCTAAAGCTATAAGGAAGCAGACAAACAAGCTTCACCATCATGTTTCGGATGCGGTATTCAGTTTTAATCGTTCTGGCGACGACTGCGAAACGAAGGTCAACCAGAACAAAGTGATTGATGAGTGATCACACTACACTAGACATTTCTGCTTTGACCTTCCTTTGCTCTTCAAGGTACTTTATTCATAAAAGCGAAGAAGCAAACATAATTACGCATGGACACTGCGCGATATGAGTTCCTGTCATGATAGACGACATGTGGAATATGTTGAAAGAGGCACATTTAGCCATTGAGGTTTGACATTATCATCGATCAGTAGCAATAGAATATACTTGGTTCTGAATAGTTTCAAATCATAATTCTATTTGAATTTAGCCTGAGTGTCCTTGGTTAACTAAGTGGGGTGCACTCGGGCTAATCAGACATGCTTATGTGTCCCATCCTACAAAACGAGAGGTCGGACAACTCATACTTTCATTACATACAAAGTTTATTATGAAAATGAGCTCGGATTTACATAATTTATGCCAGAATACTTTTATCTTTTACCTACACATGTCACAAGTATTGAATTTCTATCATTTACCTCTCGAAGGAATCATCGCAATTTTGCCTTTCGTATGAAAATTAGGCCCACATTTCCATTATTGATAATGTTTATGTGTTACCTGACACATATTGCATAGATCTTCTATAATGCATATGTTATTGCCCTATTACGGAAAATATGTGAGTTATAAAATTTTCTCATCAATTATGCAAATTACGCCAAAATCAAGATTCTGCTGAAGTACCAAGGTCAGCCGCCAGAAGGCCCATACTTGACCTTCATGTTCATTTTTATTGCACAGTCATCACTGTCCTTTTTCTTCCTTGCTGAAATATACTCAATAGTGGCACGAATGGAGATACATGGGTACGGCGTAAGTTGAAAAGGTTTTATATACGTTGTAGGCAAACTGGGTTGATGTTTTTACAATTGTCTGCTAATGCAACTTTGGTAAATAGCGCTTTATTCCCTTCAACATGTTAGCGATTTCAGATCGTGATTATGTAAATGAACTATGTTTGCTGACAGGGTGGTCGCGAAGTGAAATGACCCTGAATAAATGAACGCCAATTCCTGTCGAACGTGAAATGCAATCATAAAAGCAACGAAAGTCGGGTGTGCTACTTCTATGCTTAAATTAAGATCATTCTAGACTTGAACGGAATGTGTGCCAATTTGACACAAACACAGACTAAGTCTTATTAGGGACTCATCAAACCAGCTATTGCGAATGCCATCTTAAATTGGATTTTCAATACGCAGCTTTATTAAAAATTACGTGTACATAAGTTTGGGGACGAGAATTTCGGTCGGGGATTGTGCGCTGAAAATGAAACAATCTCTCAATGATCGAATGGACGTAATTGATTAAGTGGAAACCTAGCTAGTCTACGACTGGAACAATCAATAACGCAAATAAGCACGAGACTGGATGATATTTTTAAGGCAATTTTAAGGTATCCATTTATGAAAGGCTTACATGGTTCCGAGATATCACTTTCTTTGGTGTGGTGCGCGCAAGCCCGTTTATTGCACGTTATATTAAAGAATATAAAGATGTTCCTCGAATAAACGTCTATATAATCTCGAAAATGGGATAAACGGGTAATTTTCGACCCTTTTTTGTTATTGTATCTTTGTCGAATGGTAATGTTTGATTAGAATTCACGTGAAATCTTCGGTGCGTAAGTCTGTGACAAAGTCATAGATGGAAGACCGCGCTCGGCATGGTGTAATGGTTCTGATGTTGAATAAATCATAGAGGTGGATCAATCAATCTTCCTGTACGAGGAAGAAATGCCAAGATCCCCCAGATGGTCCCGACAGAGCGATGCCACCGGCATGATTAACTCAACAACTTCAGAGAAAGATGGTCTCATTGGATCTCCGGAGAAATCTGTGGAGGAGTTTGCTCCCAGTGGATTCGTCATGTAGCTTATTTTAGTGATTTCGTCGGTTCTTTGAACTCAGTTTCTAACAGATGCAGAACAACACTCTGTCTTTCCACACAACCCGAAAGGCGAACGATATCTGCATGATTCGCATACAAAAGGTTTGGAAGTTGTCAAACTTCGGTAAGAACTTCCGTGCGTGTATAAGCCTGCAGGCAGGCAGGGATCAATGGCAACAGCAGTAGCAGCCGATAACCTCTAATGTAATATTTCTTGAGGCACTCGAATTCGTATACCAGAAAGCACGCTTTATGAATGTATACACCCATACATCTCATGCATTCTGATCTTTCTTCTCACATGCCATGGAGATATAAAACGCTGTTTCTGTGATGATCTGTCGTGGCGGCACTTCTAACACAGCTGTGAGTGATGTACGTAGAAGCTACAAGAGAAGATCTTTCAGGGTTGAAAGAATTATAGTTGGTCGGCATTTTGTTAGATGCCTTCTGCTTTCGCTCATAAAAAAGCCCTGAAGCGATAATATTCTTTGATGAGGTGGGTGTATGAGGCTGGAGTCCCGCTCCTTGCCTCCAGGGCAGAGCTAATTCTTTTAAGGGATCATTTTACTTAGAAGACATATTGAGTTCTGCAAGTAAACTGAAAGGAGTTCTTGAAGACCCGCTGTGTCGGCATTATTATCCACAGCTTTATTGACGCCTTTTTGAAATATGACTTACCTCTCCCTTCAGATGCTGTGTATCGACGTTACCTTCTGATTTATTCATGATGTCTACTGATACACAATAATGGCTATGCGGCAACGGCTCTTGATCTTCATTTTCAAATGTAAGAGGAAAGGCATTTTTTTCTTTTTATTTTACTATTAATATTGTTCAACATGATTGTAACATCCACTTGATGAGGCTAGCTTCTAGACCAACTACTATCTAAGTTGAATAGATGTTTACAATTGTCAATTGTACCCCTGGTAAAATAAAACAAACAAACAAACAATAGGTCAGGTGGCATCGGGTTTAGTCACATGAATGCTGAGAAACAGATTCTGAAATGAATTTTACTTAATAGAAAAACATTCACATTTCTTGTCTTTTAACAGATCGGTCTTGTCTGATCTTTTCTTAACTTTTACTTTGTTGGTCAGTACGACAGCGGTAATGCAAAGAGTGTTGGTCCAGTACTCGAGTACTTTCAAAGATTGTCCAGCTTTCATACAAAAGACTCCTAGACAGAGTTATAAAGACTCCATTCAGCTTTTCGTCCGTCAGCTCTTTCTGTTTGTTATCCCTCTCCGGTACGGTTGAAAGGTTTAAGTGTGGCTGAGACTGATATATGATGTTATACACTAGTCTACAACATAGTTGCTGGTAGATCCAAACCATATACGTTGATATATATTGCGATATCCACCCTGACATCCCTCTTATGGTGCACAGTTCGAAAGCGGTCAAACATCCAAAACTTTAGGTACATACGTTGTTTTAAATGAAATTCTCTGCCATAGCCTCTCTTCTATTTTGAACGTCAGGTATCCTTGACCTTGGGCATTGTGAAGCTGACGATCGGTTTCACAAACGACAGCTCAGCGTCACTATATGCACAATCAGTTGACTTGCAATACGCATGTTGATTTCAGCCTGTCATTATTCTGCTAATAGATTCAGCAAAATATATGGCCGTATGGCCTATTGCAAAAGACATCAGAAATTGTATGACACAATATTCTACAAGCGAGAATAATGTTTTTAAGTTCAAGTGCAAGTTACGTCACAGAAATAGAATCATAGAATGTGTGGTATGAAATAATTTTCGTTAAGATGTTTTCGACTTTTAGTGACTTGCAACAGCTTGTATTGATTTTGAAAATGCAAGCT
This sequence comes from Branchiostoma floridae, assembly GCF_000003815.2. NCBI lineage: Eukaryota > Metazoa > Chordata > Leptocardii > Amphioxiformes > Branchiostomatidae > Branchiostoma > Branchiostoma floridae. Next base: position 12,843,804 of record NC_049982.1, read on the forward strand.
AGTGAAACATAGGGTATGCCGTAAGTACGAAATGGATTTAAATGGAACAAAAAGGAACGAAATCGAGCAACAGGAGGATCTGAAATTGTGATTAAGACCTGCCCTTGGTGCTGAAACCTTGGTGATGGGATTCAAGATGATTTTGAGATGGGACTGAGAGGTAACAAAACCGTTGAATTTAATTGTCAAATCATTTTGGAAAGGCAAGAGCAAACACAAATGTTAAAGCACTCCGAGGGACAAACATTTTATTCTTGGAAAGAACAATCATCCAGCGGACGGGTACATGATATACGTGTGCAGGTGATGGGCAGCGTTCTGCATTGGAAAGAAAGAAAGAAATTTCAGGACAATAGTACATAGAAAATAAAGAAGTGAAGGAAAGCTTACAGACATCACGCCATGATACTCGCTGATTTGCTTAGTATAGCGTTATTATAATCTTGTTGATAGGTTTATCATACCCATGTTTTCACTTGAGATGATAGTAAAACCGAAAATGCCAGTCTAGACCACTTCATGCAAGCTCAACCGAGGACCTAGAGTGTTTCTACATATTGATTTCCAGACGTCAATGTCTCACGAGCTCTGCTGTTTACAGTCGAGCGATTGAAATAATTGTTAGGATTATGAATAATCTCCACGGCGTACGCTGGGAAAGATGGAAATGGGGTGGTCTCTCATTGGTACGCCGTGACATAACGGCAGCCTACCTTCATTCTCAATTCCACGTTTGTACACGTGAGATTTAGGGATTAGAACTCCATTTCCCCATTACTTTAGAGACGCTTTGGTGACGTAAAACGTATAGTTAATCTGTGATAATCCTAAGCAAATGACCTGGTTAATCTTCCGTGGGTGGATCGGAACAAAATATAGATCGGTTTGAATCAGCTTATACGTGCAAACATCCATGGTGCGCAAGGAACGAAAAACACGAGCGCAAGGGGATGCCAAAAACACAAATTGTACATTTATCATTGATCATTTATCGATGTAGATTGGTGCACCTTGCAGAATTGTTTATTATTCAAAAGATCTCCACTAGTGAGTACAATGTGAATACTATGCATCGCTAGTCTTCCTGGAGTTATTAGACAAACACGTTACATAAAAGAACACATTACATCTACTATTTACAGACTATTTACACCTTAGACATCACTAACACCTAAAGATAAACTAACGCTATACCTATCTATACTTGAAAACATTGTTCAAAAGTAAAAGTAATGTAGTTGAGAGGTCTGGTAGCTGAAGGAATTAATGAATGTCTATTAAGACATATCCACTAACGCTAGCGGGCAGTGTTGACAGCACAATGACAATGGTGATGTTACTTGCGCGTGTGTCTTGCTCTGCCCAAAATGACCGCCACTTACGACAGGATGTGTTCTACCAATCGAAATGCGCAAAATGCTGTATGAGTTAATATATGAGTTGACATCAGCAAAATACAGGCAACACCACTCCTTCATTCTTCACACCTATAATGTTTTACAAAAGATGCACTACATTATTCGTATTGGTTGATAGCTTGGAAGAAATATAGCCACGGGCGGACTTGCACCCCCTTAAACAATGTACAAAAATAATTGTAACAAATACCATTGTCCGATGCTTTCTTACAAATTGCCGATGCTTTCTAAAACATTATGCACATTTTATCCTTATCTAATTTTTATCTTTAATGTTCATAAGTTACAGCTTCAAATAATCCTATCAATGAATTATTTCTATATACTAAAATGCATGCGGTTGATTGCAATCTTACCGTCAATTGTTACATACAGAGCAGTTATTGCTTTGTCTGTACAGTGTACATGATATACATTGTAAATAGCTTCAAATTCTTTTCCTTATTGATGCATATTATTTGTTGAATTATCACCAGATATCATCAGAGCTTAATCCGATAACTTACACCTGTTCTTATACAATTCATACTGTTATTCTACAAAAATGGGCCTTTAGTGTATTTATTTGTACAAAAATGGGCCTTTAGATTATTTATTTGTTTGTACTATACAAAATTGCTTATAAACATTAAATGATTAAGTAAAGTAATATATAGAATGTGATAACGATACATAGGGATATGCTTAATTATGATAAGATAAGAATTGAATACATTAGTGCATTACATTGTTTATCAGATTGTTTTACGGCACTTTTGAATGTTAGAAAGATGATGTTTGTATATTTCTCTGAAGGCTGTTCCATATTGTGACATATTTGTATTTTTTACGGAAGACTGTGCTAATGATGTGCAAACGAGAGGAAGTTGAAGTTGATTTCTTTGCCTGGTACATTGTACTAGTAATAGTTGTGTACAAGTTATAAAACAAGAAGATTGTTGGAAAGAAAGTTAAGTGTGAATTTACTAATTTGTAGCTCATTGATATCTTAGATATCTAGTGTTTCTATTTTTGTTTTAAAGAGCCGTGTGAGAGCGATTTAGCACCAGCCGCTATTCTTGTTATTTTTTTTGGAGAATTATAATTATACACCCTCTTATAATTCTCCAAAAGATATGAGCAAGTGTAGAGCACAGTCATTCAAGTATAGGTATACTGGGATGTTGTATCATTTGAATATTTCACATCTCGCTAGATCAGTAGAGACGGCTAGCGGCTGTATGAATGAGTCGGCAGAGTTGCAAGTTGACGGTCAGAAAGCTCATGCCTCTTGTTCTCTATACATGAGATCCGCTTAGCTGTGTCTCCGCTATCCTTTCCTTAAAGCACATTTTGTACCTTACGTATTCTGAAATGCAGGTCGACTGACCTCGCTGATTTATCTATGTTGGGAGAATAATCCGTCCTCTGTGATGGTTGCATCATTTCGCTTCAACCATATTGCAGTGCCAATAACACAGCGTATATCTAGAATACACAATACATTATGTTCCCGAGAGTTAGACATCCAGGTAATAAGATACGTTAATAGAAACTAATCATGCAGCTGGCTATGGTTTTGGAGGTACATTACATTCCACATTCTACATTTCTCTTCGCAATAGTCGTAAACTTAAGTAAACAAAGAGATATGTGGCGACAAAAAAACATAACAGCCCTTGTACATAGATATTACGAGCTTAAAGTGACAAAGAGGATGTAGCTCTAGTGACTGAGCAAAGTTGCAGCCCCCCTCCCCTCATTCACCACGCATAAGAGGTACACGGGATATCTTCAGTACTTTTCTGACACTTAAGCACGATCTCTCATAATGACAGTATGTCAAAAAGGAAACCAGTTGACACATTTTTCTAATATATCCACCAGATATAGTCTGGATAGCGCCCTGAGCTGTAATTTACATATATTGGTTTCGTAGGTTGACTGATGTTTGCAGAAAATAAGGCACAGCTGGTTCTCTCGTGGTAATTCTCCTAAGGACGTAGTCAAAGGCTCCTGACGTGTGTTTAGCTCTTTTGCCATTGGATGGATGTAGCAGATGCAGTACGAGACACCTTTAATACTTGGGAATGATTATACTTATAATTTGTACCATGATGTGGTTGCCAAAGTGGAACAAACTGCCGGTATTATTCCTCCGCGCGGCCGCGTGCACTTCAAGGCCTCATGAGTCTAACTTCTCCTCTTCTTCATACAGCCTTCCCCTCTCCTGTATGCATTTGCAGATTTACCTCGGAGTTGCATTTTATCTAATTTGCCGATAACTCACGTCTCACGTCATATCATATGATGTTATTTTATATCATATCACACAGTACTAGTACTTCATTCGTAGACTACGACAAATGAAAAACAAATCATGTAATACTATATAAATAGACCAAATCTCCATGGTGAAAATTGGAGTCCTTTGGAATGTGAATGACTCAGTTCAGTGCCCGATACCGTGGAATATGTGGCAATTGGTATGGCTTGGACAGAAAAGTGTCCTCAACGTTTGTGCATTTAATGAAGCTTCTTCGAAAAACTCCATACCGATGACCGTAAGTACCCCATGCATGCTTTGGTGCCTTTTGTACATTTGATTGCTTATTGAAGTGTTCGTACTTTGCCTAAGGAACAAGACAATGACTTTTAAGCCTCAAATACCCTTCCTTTGAATCTACATTTCTTTGTTGTTTCTATTGCTGGGGCTATGCTACTGTGTTCCTTTGTAACTGATCTCCCTGTCTGTTTTTTTTTTATTGCGGGTTAGTCACCTCCTCGGAATTACCAGAAATGTAGGAATAGTTTTGGGCTATTTTGTATGTCTGCAAGCATGTGGTTCCGGTGCAATATATCAGGAACGTTTCAAGCTATTGCAATGTTATTTGGTACGGAAGTAGGTGCTGTAAACCTGACTGCCAATTGCAAGGTCAAAGTAAAGGTCAATGTTGGGCCTCATGGTAACCAATTTTGGTACTGCTTAAAGAATTTCCAATTTTTGTATTTTTGATAATGTACATGCTGTAGTTTCGATTTCTGGCTGCTGATATGGATTGATACATGTATAAGGAAGAGGTGGCCCTTCACACGCAGCTACAACTTGCTAGAGGGCAGTCCATTGAGAACAAGGAATGAAAGAACAGTGAATGGTTCTGCGTAAATAGACCCTCTGCCTAGCCATCAGAAAAACATCACCGAAGGAAAATGAACTATTCACCTTCATAACAATTCTTTTATGCATATTTAGCCTACATTCATGCTTAATATTGCGTGACCAGAAAAAAGTTAATAAATGTTGAGCCCTACTTTGATTGACACCTAATGTAGTCCTTACGTACTTACATGTGGTGCTCCGATTGGCTCGTTGGCCCTGTAGCCTGTTTTTGAGCAGAACTCCGCCCACTGTTTCAAGGTTCTGCAGCTTCTGCGGGACAGACTGTATGTCAAGCCCCTAGCAGCCGGCAAACGGACTCACTGACGGCAGTCAACCGTGGAGGCAAGATTTGCTTCATTGAGGCTCCGCTACATAGAACTATATCGGTAAGGGACTGTGTCCTTTTCACTTGCTAGCAAGTACGTGTGGTCTTGTAGGCGTGATCAATGGGCATGATAGGTAATATACTGTACATGTATTCCCATAGGACCTGTTTAGTACAGATACACACATCTGAGATGGATGCATTATACTGATGCTTCTTGACTTTTTCATATGGACATTGTTATGCTGTGTTTGCTTGTAACGTTATGTATTTATACCTTTCAAAACCAGATAATCAGATGAGAAAGGCCCCCTCACAGAGGGAATCGCATGCAAAACGATATTACAAGATACAAAGAAAGTCATATTCTATATTCTAATACTTAAATTTGTGCAGATCATCCACAGCCAACATACCGCTGGTTTTGTTGGAAAAAAAATGGACGCCAGAAGTTCAGTTCATCTTCATGTAAGCCGTTATCGTCGCTCATTCGCCGAGTCCTTAAGCCATGTGCTGCCACGTTAGGAGCTATGATACTATGAATAATTCCACTGAGCGTGATGTAATTACCTTTGTATGTGATACTCTGTCATAAATAATAAACGAGTTGGTGACTAAGACGAGCCTACGTAACGAAAATACTTAGAGCAGATCAACAGTCCATCATTCGTGAATATTTTGGATATTTCTGCCTACTGTACTGTACTTGTAAGAACGATGCCTTGCACAAGAAAGCAGGCAATTCCTCGCCTCAAGTCTAGACTGAAATATTCAACGAAAACAGATAGTAACAGCATTCTGTGTGAATCGGCGGGTACAGCCTGGCCATGGCGCGCAGTAAGAGTTGGTAGACGAGTATTTTCCAATACATCAGTGTCCCAATGTAACCTCCAGGGGACGTGATGTATGGCAATGATTGCCGTATGTTAGACAGACTGTCTTCACATATACGGATTATAAGTCATCCATACGGAAAGTTCTACAGAATAAAACTTCCATACACCTCGTCCGTAGGCTATTGGATGGGAAGATGCACTCACAAAGGAAATCTTGTCCTTTGACTATATGAACCTTTTAGTTCTATGGCCCCTAGCAGCTGTAATCTAAAGCCTTCCCCAGATGATGCCTACGTTAATTAGTGGCGCAGCGTAAAATGATATCCTGATAAACGTAGTTTCAGTATTTCTCCAGGATCAGAGTTAAACCATGTGACTGTCTAATATCCAACACAAAAAAAGAATTACGTAAATTTTCAACTGACCGACGTCATGGAACTATCAATTCGCTGCCTTTGTGACGCCACGTTATGCAGGTGGAACAAATGGATTGGAGGGGTACGGATTTCGCGTTGCAGAAATTCTATGGCGCTTCGTCTCTATTGACTGTAGAGCTTTGATATTGTATATGGCTTATTTGGTTCCTAATACGAAAAAAAAATCTTGTTCTGTGTCCAGAATTCTTACTTTGCCCTGTGAGACTGAGTGTCCGGATGACTCTCTATGTATGAGTCGTGAAACTTTCTAGGTTGACATGTTGAACTTGGGCGTTTGTGTGCAAGTAAACTAGTCTTTGGTGATATTCCAGTCTCTCCTATGTAGGATTCTTTGCACGAGCCTTTGGTGTTTTTACAATGTCACTGAATATTATGAAAGACTCCAAACTGATTCTCCTTGGGTGCTACTACGATGTTACGAAGGGTTAGAGTAGCATGTCTTGATCCCATGCATGTGATGCAAATATCTCCTGAGACTCTCACACCCTACCACTATGCATCTGTTATTACCCCTTGTATTCCTGTTCTTCTTGGGTTTAGTACTCTGTCGTGCAGGTCCAATGGCCCATGTGGGATATCCGAAATTTTTCAAAGCCCGTGTGAGGTGACGTTTCTCCTTTTCTTTGTCTTGTAGCCTGATTTAATCGCGCTTCTTAGCCCCGTCCTACATTGCCGCGGGGAGGAGCCTACCCATCCGGATAGCGGAGTTTGCGTTATAAGCACAGACTATTTATGGTTACGTTATTATGGTTTCCGCCATGTGAATCAGGGTACAGACATCGCAGAGTTTGTGGTTCAATGCATGGTCAGATCAGATTGGAAGTTCAATTAACCTCCTTGGTTCAGGTAATGGCCAGTACGTGTGTGTTTGCGGTAGACATTTACTTGCAGGGACCCGTCCTCCGAGTTATACTGTTAATCAGCTGGAAAGTCAGGGATTTGTTCACTACCTTCTCAAACGTCCACTTGATGCCAGTTGAAGGTTGTTTAGACGGTATATGGACTAGCTGACATACGTCTTTTAGTGGGTGTCGATGTACCTGTACCACCACATAGGGGATGGGGACAGTGGCGAGTTGTGTGTGTATGCTTGAGTGTTTGTGTGCGAGTCGCCATGGGGTGGGGTGTCTCTACAGCATCATCTTAACATTATATTAAAGGTGATAAAGCGTGAAATCATACAGACACGTATTTTCACTTCGATTGAATGCTAGCATTTGCTTGACGTGTTTTGAAGTTTTGATATAGAATCCTTTAAAATCGTAAGCGTTGGATACTTAATGTAGTGCGGAGTATCCTAAGATTCACTGTGCTTAAGGACGCCTTCAGTTACTACCGACCCATCGGAAGCATGCCATCAGAAACCATCACAAATGTACCGGTAAGGGTTGCTCCACAGCTGATTTCCGGCATCCAGCTTCGTATGAGTTTCTGATTTCATCTACCAGATCAATTCTATGATAACACCACTTTACCTGACGCCGATTACGTTCCTACCATATCACGTGCTGCTTGATAAGTGGACGGACAAACCACCTGGCATGCCATTGTACACAGTCCATCTCCAAATTTGATAGTCGCCAAGATGTCGTCCATTCTATGTGGCTTTCGTCCGATGTCTTATCTTGTTACCTTCGAAGGTTATGTTTTGAGTAGAGACATGATGTTGCGTCTCTATATGTAGGTCAACAGCATATAATTAGAGTAGCTGTTGATAGACAATCATGATATTTGGTATTTGAGTAGCGGTTGCAGAAACGAAAGTGCTGTTCGAAAACGGTTCACCTGGAGCTTTCCTGTGGCACTACAGCGGGGCGAATGTGTTTGTGTGTGTGTGTGTGTGTTTGCGTACAAGATAACTCGAGACGTTGTGGATCGTTTTGCATGATTTTTGGTAGTTATATGTGGGGGTTGGAAAAAGTTCAATAAAGGGCTGTTACGGCACTGCAGCGGAGGTTCAAAGTTGGAGGTAAAGAGTTTCTGAAATGCCAGATTCATGATTTTTGACTAGTGGATACGTCTTTAAGCAGGGAGTAAGTCGTGTAAGTTTGGGCCTCCTGGCATATTGTTTTGAACTGCAGTGGGCGATTTTGTTGTTATCCTTGGGAGAGAATAAGTCAAGCAGGTGTTGGTGTATTTGCATTATTTCTAGTATGTACATACCTTACGTGATGATTAAAATCCTCATATGTATTGTATGAAAATCTGGGCTTCATTTACACGATTAATGAAGAAATATTGTAATTCCAGAAATCGACCTCTTTTCACGGACACGCAGGACATCTCCTAACCGGCCAGCTGTGCACCAGCTGTGTAAAGTTGATGACAGTTTTATTTTTGTACTTGATAAAACCTCCTTGGCTTGTGGTAGCAAAACATATATGTTATACTTGCTGACACGTTGTTTGTTAGTTTGCGGATTGTTCTTTACGGCAGAAGTGTATGATGCGAAGGGGTTTCACCATTTTGATGTGAAGGGTTGTTTTCCGCCTAATTTTGGTTTTAAAGGCATACTACGCAGTTTTTTGCGCTCAAATTTGAAATATTCTAGAATTAAGAAATATCAGATTTACTACTACTTTTTGTCACTTTTTGACACTTTTGTGTCATTATTTCACGTTTGAAACGTAAAGGATTAGCCTGCAAACATTCCGCTCTAGGCACCCTGTAACCTTGTGTCCCCCCAAGTTAGACCCTCCAGGTCTTGCTTGCCACCGGTAGGTCCCCCGGGGTGGGGTAATCAGTTAGCACATGCTTGGCAGACTGCGGTATAGGAACTCTTGGGAGGTTTTTCTTGGGAAACCCCAGTATCGATCATTTCTAAAATAGCATATAATCATGACCCTATTAGTCTATTTTGTAGGATGTCAACAGGCCAAGGTCAATTTACCTTCAAAACTGCAAGAAACCTTGTACAGAAAGCTAGTCTACTGTACTCAGAGGAACTGTCAACTGGCCCCCCACTGGGAAGCCAGGCTGATAAGCAAGAAACAACAACACACAGAGGCAGTAACCAGCCTGTGCCCATCTGTTTCTTGGAAGATCACAATTTTTATACATCATAATGTGGTGCATTGATGTCGCAGCATCTCTCCATGAATATTGGTATGCAATGCTATAGGGTTGATTGAGCTAACAATGTAAAGAAAAAGTAGGAAAAGCTACTTTTTGTTTTGTTCAAAAATCCCGTAGTATGCCTTTAATGCATGGAAAAGTGAAAGCGTGGTGGTTCTGTGGCCTTGGTATTACCTTTGCCAATAACATTATATTTTCGGTTATGCCGTAGTGTTAGGTGAGTCTTTATGTAGGTCAACAGTAAAACTGGAGAACCGATTCATCATCCTCCTACGCACGGTCCCAACGGCTAGCTGACTGCTCAGCCTATTGGGCCCTGCTATCCCAGGCCCTACCCCCAGGTATTATGATTGTCGCCACAAACTCGCCGCCCTGCTTATAAATATTAATGAGCTTACCCTTATATGGGCAGTCAGCCGTTGGGATATTAATGAGCTTACCCTTATATGGGCAGTCAGCCGTTGGGAATCGGGCGTAGGAGGATGGTGCTATGTAAGACGTAACATGATTGGCTGATAGCTTCCCAGCGGCCTTTGCGAGACAGCCCAAAGAAGCCCAAGAAAATCATAATACCTGGGGGTAGGGCCTGGGATAGCAGGGCCCAATAGGCTGAGCAGTCAG
>NC_049982.1:12854089-12887210 GCF_000003815.2 Branchiostoma floridae
AGGATGCGATTCATAGATCTTCATGATACTTGGTATCTGAGTAGCGGTTGGGAAAACAAAAGTTGAGTTTGAAAATGGTTCACCCAGTATTTTCCGTCGGTACTGCAGCGGGCTGAGTGTGTGCGTGTGTGTGTGTGTTTGTGGACAACATAACTCGAGAAGCTGTACAAGGTTTTGCTTGATATTTGGTGGCTATGTGGGAGTATACAGTATATCTATTTAACATAGCATTTGTATCGAATTGTAAAATTTATGAACTGTATATAATCAACACATTACGTACAATAGTTAAACAAAAACACTCCATAATCCTTGTTTATTTGGCTAAGGTATGTGTTCGTGGAACTCTTTTTCCGCTTTTTTCAAACAGCATGAACTTGACTGTTACATGCGCATAATCAAATATACCACACAGTTAGTCTTTCCCCCAGAAACGATGAGTGCGGTCTGCCATCATATTCTTAGTGTGTCCAACTACCCAATCCTCTACGCTCCCACGTGCACAAAAAGCTGTACAATCGCTATGAACACAGTTCACAGGACGCACACTTATCGTGTCGCTATACTCTCATCGTTATACCCCCCTCACAATAGGCGCGATTCGATCGGAAGACTAGTTTACGAACTCTGGATGACATTTTCGTGAGTAAGACGTCCGGTGTTCTCACGATCATCTTGCGATTTTTACGGATCGCCGGCAGTTTTCAGGGGTCTTACGACGGTCGCGGTGCAGCGAAACATGTTCTTAACATATGCGACTAGTCGAAGGAAATCTCCAAAAACGCGCAGCTCGTTACCGAGTCGCAGATTGTGCGTACAAATCGTGCGTACCTTGCAAGGGTATCGGTCAATAGTCTTGCGTCAATCCAATGATTGAAGACCGATAGGCGAGCAAAGACATAGTTATTAATCATCGAGCGCAAATCGGATGGCGAACGCCCGTCAGTTGGGCAACGTTCGGGCGACGTTCGCCCGACTTTCGTTTGTTTACAAATATTGAATTTCTGGGAATGTGAGTGTAATTCTAACATTGTGGCCGCTGTGGCAGTATGTAGGCTGGCTTTGTGACACATTTTCTTTTCTTGCGTCATTTCTATTATGCCCGCGCATTCCATTCATTGGTTAAAAAGATTACGACAACAAATTAAGCAACATTTATTGATCTCTTGCCTTTTTTGAGGAACGTTTTGTGTTACCTTGTCCGCGTGCAAGAGGTCATGGGAGGTTTATTATCATAGATTTATTCACAGTCGATCTCACGAGCCTCGCTTATATGTGAGGGGGACAGTTTTGAGGCGAAAAATACGCAAGACCATCTTAAGATCTTAAAATCAGCCGACCCTCCTGCGATCGCGAAGAACGTCCGAAGATCGTATATAATGGGAGGGGGGTATTAGGATGCCAGCGTGTTGTTTCTGTGCATTGTGATTGGCCACTGAATGAATGATTACAAATTGACTATCCAAGGTATGTTATCTCGTTACAGAATTGTGCCTCCTCAAAATAGGTAGGTGTGAGGAGCCTAAGAGAGAAATGTTGGGATAAATTCGTGAGCATTATGTTACTGCCAGTAAAACATTATTAACTAAATTAGGTATGCTTCAGTTGGAAACCCCGGTTGCCCAGGAAGCATGAGCGTGGTTTGCCGCAATCCGTGCCCCCTGGCTATATAATAAAGCCTGTAGATCTAGCCACGCTGGCAGGGGACCAGCAACAAACGTGATTTATTTGCAATGGTTTAACAATATTTCGTCAAAAGTTCGAAACTCCAAGTGACAGTGTGTCACTTGTAAATGAGTACAATACGTAACTTCATTCCAGAGTAAGAGAAAGATCGTCTTGATGAAATTTGGACTCGATTGATTGACATTTACAATGTACTAAAAATATGCGTGAATCTCCCTTGTGCCTGATAGGCAATGAATGACATTTCACGACGTTCATTACGTAAGTCCCAAAGGTGTCATTCTATTAATCCGTTTTTCCAATGGACTGTTTTACCAAGTTCTCTATCCTACATTAACACTATGCGCCTCAGCACCAGCGTCTGTACGCACCGAACATATTTTTAGTGCTTTTGGTGTAGAAATGACACCACCCTTTTCTCACTCTCAGGCATGTACTTTTTAAAACTTCGCAACACACCCTATCTAGTATCTCATCTGTTTTCCTCTCACCTAATAGCTACAGCAAAAATGGAATAATACAAATGGTTGAATCGTTTCATAACCACTTGTATTAGCGTTTTTTTTACCATAATGTGTGGTCATAGTCTATTTTTTAAACCATCCTTTCTCAATCTATTGGTTGTAACTCTTGGATGGGAGGGAGGCATTGACTCTTTAGGTCAAAGGTTCATCATTGTTTCAGGTTGCATGTAAAACTTGCAGTGAGATCTGGAATAAAAACTTCCAATCTGAAGGTGGAGAGCGAATCAGTAGAAGCACCATCCTCCTTCGCATCACTGGACGTTTTGTAACCGGTACGTAGTTATAGATAAATAACATGTACATGTAGTCTAATGAGTTTCATCGTAGTGTTAGTCTACAGTGTCAGTTTTAACATATGTTTGGAACGGCGGTGTAAATTTCATTCGTCCCAATTTCTGTATGTCACATCTGTAATGCGTCCAAGCCACGCAGGTGTTGTCTAGATCTAATTTTGTGTTTGCCATTTAACTGTTATTTGCAGGAGATAAGTTCACACACCAGGGCCTACACCGACGTATCTATAAATAGTGGGAAGCTAAATGAGGGATCGTTAAAAGCTTGCTGTCCTTCAGCTGCTCTTAGTTGTGACATTTGAGGCTTGTTGAACAGAATTAAGAGTGTGCTTTCGTGGAATTGGATGTGGCATTTTTCATCATCACCATCATCATTATCATCGCCGTGCATCTGCAAGTACTGAGGCGAGACACCATTGTCGTACCCTCAGTCCGCGTCCCATTACCGCCATGTCCCGTACGACCGTTCATTTCCAGATAATTGCGTGACCTTTTGACCTCTCCTCTCTATTTTTCTGCCAGATTCTAGTTTAGAATCGTCCCTGGCAGTCGTATCCCTGATATTATTACATAGTGTCAATGGCAGCGCAGCCGCAGCGCGGACGTTACATTAGTTTCACGGTAATGGTAAGACAAAGATATAAGTAGAGTTCAATATCAAAACCATGCTAATGCATGTAGCTGCATTCATGTATGAAATACATAACCAGTTGTGGCAAAACAGAGAATGAACGCAACAATGCGCTCTGGCCACATTTGCCATTTTGCTATTTTTATCTCCATGAAAATGGAGATATTTTTTATCTGCGCGCGCGCGCGCGCGTGTGCACGTGTGTGTGTGTGTTTCTGAATTTTTGTAATCAGAATAACTCAATATTTGACATGACGGTAGGTGTTGGGAAGACGAAGGTCAGGGTCAGTTTGGGGCCCCCTATTATGTGAGTTTTTAAAGCATTTTTATCTATTGACCTGGACATGCTATGGTCTTGAATTGTTGGTGACAGATAGCATGTGATGTAAGGAAGAGGTGACATATGTTTGGGCCCCCGGCCACTTGCTCTAGAACTGCTGGGGCTTAAAGGAGCATAACGGAACATAGAAACGACGGATTTCTATGTCATTTAGTATGTAAGTATCTTAGGCAGGGATGTACAGTAGGAAGTGCAAATTCTGCAAATTAGGAATAATTTGTATAGCCAATGTGGTAAATATCTATACACAGTGTTCCATATTATATCACTCAAATACGTGTAACGTAGTTTGTGGCAGGTACAAGATTAGCAGATGCCTATAAAGTAAATAAGTCCCTAGTTAACATAATTAATATAAAAGTGTCATCATTCTTCTAAGTACGTGTAGTAAATGATTGGATTGTCAACATCGTGACCTGTGAATGTTATCTAAAGGTGTACATAACCAAGCATAGATTATGCAGATGTGAAAGTCATTTGCATAATCAGAATATTTCATGGAGATATGATGTCTCCGAACTTTTGTCAGACTCGGCGTTGAAATAGAAACTTCACTGAAAACTTGAGTACTGTCGTTACCGTAAATGAAAACGCTGAAAACTGAATGCGACAAGATAACTGAGAGCCAGATTACTGTGCCTAATCCCAAATGTGGCAATTGGCGACGGCTACTTTTCACAGTTTCACCCCGGAATATGAACTCGTGCGTGGGAAGAAAGGACAAGGGGCTACTCTGTTGTGTTTTATAAACGAACTCTCTTTCCCAATGTAGTCGTGAGCTAAGCCTAAAGATCCTACCATCCATATGAAAGTGAACTGTGTAGCCTACAACGCGTGCAAAGTAAAGACAGGTAGCTCGGCCACCCACCAATAATCCTGGTCATTATTTGTTGAACGCCTCGGGGTGATTGCTTCTCGGGGTGATGAGGAGTGAAACTCAACTGCTATATCACCGTCGCCACGTTACGCTCCTTAGACTTGGCCAAGGAACAAAATTAAACAGCATCCGTTATAATATGACATGTTTCACATCAGGAGCTGTGTTGGCAGTTTGTTTTGATCCACTCAGCACTCCTATTGTTTTTCGTTTTTCTCGCGTTCACAATGTGTGGCTACCCTCCAACACGGGACCTCTATCTAATATCCTATCCGAGAGATATCCTTAATCGAAGATAGTTACTCATTTTGACCTGAATGACGTGAGGAAATTTGTATCAAGTGCTCAACAGAAGGACACAAACATCTGAGCATCCAACCCATGACATCCTTATTCTGGGCCAAATACTCTAACCACCACGCCAACTGACTTGCAAATTTATCAAAAGAAACCAGGATGCTTACCTCATCGCAGGAAGAAAAGTTCAGTTCTTTGATTTGCAACTTTGAAATCATACACTTTTACAGGACCAAAGACGTGCGCCTGAAGTGGTGAAATATTATCATCAGAGTAATCATCAGAGAAAGGGGAACCGAACTTACACTGAAGCTGAAGTCTTCACTATACCAACTAGAGTTCCACACCTTCGCAAAAGGATGTTACCCTTTTCGACTAATGTATGATAAGAAATATTTTTTGTGAATGTGCAAATAAGGCCCTCATTAGCATGAATTATCTGTTGATCATCTGCTATACCCAAGTAATAAAAATATTATTCAATTATTATATGTTAACATGTAAGTCTAATCTTAGCAAAGAAGACTATTGTAGAATTTCGTCATGTTTCGTCTTACCCCTTATTTGCATGATTTATGTCTCATAATGTTTTGTACAAATGCGTGCCTTTACTTTGCTTCCACAAGAATGAAATCGCATTATTTACTACTATGGTATCATTGTAGTATTTCATCACAAATTAGATATACATTTGCATAATCGATGTCTTCTCTCTTTTTCAGACCTATCCACTACTAAAACCTCATGAACCTGGCACTTTTGAAAATTTTAATTCAAAAATTCCACTGCAGTACCTCGCTATGCGGCCCATCATCAAACTTGACCCCTATGTGTCCACTAAATATCTCACAAAACCATTCACAGCTTCTCGAGTTTTGTTGTTAATAAACAAACACACAAACATCAACATCCCTCTGCAGTACCGACAGAAAATACCAGATAAATCATTTTCGAACTTGACCTTCACTTTTGCAAACGGCACTCACCTACCAAATATCATGAAGACCCCTCAACAACGTCTAGAGTTATGCTGTTGACCTACATACAGACCCACAACCACTCCGCCATTGCACAACTGAAAACATAACGCTCTTGGCGAAGGTACTTAACGTTCAGCAGACTCTATGGATCACAAGGGACGCTTGTTTGTCATCATTTAGGTAATTCCTCCGCCGTCATTTCATCAGGGACAGACATTACTTGATTATGTGTTGCTTGAGTCAACTTGTGACTGTGGATTTCTTATCTTCATATCTGGGAATTCTAACTCTGATACGGAGTGAAAAGAAGATGCATTCTGTTCTATCATGTCCTTTCTTTAGTTGGATAAACCGGTCACGTTCTACACAGAAAACGTTCCCAATGTCAGGATTGATGGTAATGGAATTCTTCCCATAAAGTCGCTTTCAGGTTTCTAGAACATTAGCTTCCCGGCTTCCCGTAATTTTAAACAGTCCTGTGATGATCTCTCTTCACGTGATCCTAATGGATGGATAACATGCAGCAGCATTACTGCCAACATCCCGTGCTGCTGCTCCCGTTGCATTGTCTGTGTGGTGAGTGCAAGTCGGGCTCATTATGACAAAGTTGGCAAAAACGTATCGTAAATTTCTTGTCAAATTTTAGGACTTGATAATATTGCTGCATAGTAAATCAACATCTAAACAGCAAGATAACAAAAAAAGGAAACCAGATTTCTTCCAATCCAATTAAGAGGACTTCCTTCAGGTTTTGATGATAATGCATGTGGCCTGTCCATAAAATGATTATCTGATGCAGTTACCCTTGATGGTAGCAGGAACGACTCAGCAGCCACAACTGCCCCTATGTGGCATGGAAAGATGGGTCTAGTGCAGATACATAAGTAGAGAACTGAAATTGGAGAACATGAACCAGACAAACACATTCATCATTGTAAAACACATACGATGAGTTCACACGAGTGTATCATCTTGTGAGGCCCTCACTCGAGATAATTCACTATAAACTGCGCTATTGTGGATGAATGAAGAAATCTATTGCGTATCTTTGCAACAGGTACCGTTATTCACATACACAAATAAGAAACGATTGCATCTTAATACCGCTGTAATTGTACGTTTCCGTGGCATCGATCGCACGAGCTGGAATTTTGCCTTTTAGTTAAATTGCGAGATAACCGCTTTTCAAATAGATAATCAATGTGAATGTGATCATGATTGAATATCATAATGAATATGAATGTCGGATGATGTATGATATTACTTTATGAAAACGTAACGTTCTTCTAATATTGTGTAGTCTTATGAGGTTAATGCATGGTCGGACATGAACGTATATACAAGCCATAAAACAATGAAACCCAATGGCAGCACGGGAAGCCACCTTAAAGCGTGTGCGTGCGGTGCGTGCGTTGTGTGTGTGTGTGTGTGTGTGTGTGTGTGTGTGTGTGTGTGTTAGTGTGTGTGTGTGTGTATGTGTGTGTGTGTGTGTGCGTGTGCGTGTGTGTATGTTTAGCTTTCAGTCATTAACATTATGTACATACTTTGTATTATACTTTGTAAATTTTATGTATAATTATTATACTTGAAATGTTACTTTTAGATTTCTCTCCCAAGGCCATCCCTTCATGGCCATATTAATAAATTAGATAACGATTAGATAAATAAAATAGGTGTGTGTGTGTGTGTGTGTGTGTGTGTGTGTGCGTACACTTGCGTGCGTGCGTGTGTGTGCGTGTGTGGTCTCTCTCTCTCTCTCTCTCTCTGTGTGTGTGTGTGTGTGTGTGTGTGTGTGCGCGTGTGTGTGTGTGTGTGTGCGTGCGTGTGCACAACTTTGATAACTTGCAGTTTTAATGCTAGCTTCAAGGAAAGAAAGATTTATATATGTTCGGGAAGCCACAGAGAATGATGCTTTGTACTTCAAAGGGGAAGTCCCAGGTAATGTAATAGGCACATGTTCAGTCATGATAACCTAGAGCTGAAACTCCGATTAATATTCCGAAGGTCGCGGTCTTATCTACAAACGCGTCCCAATAATGTGTTTAATACCCCTCTTCAATCCCGTCTAAGTCAAAATCAATCGACTTGTCCGCGGGGACAGGTACGATTTGCGTTTCTGACTTGTCTGGTGCGGTAGGTTGGTAGAAGGCATGCAACAGTAAAAGCAATTAAGAAATATCACTAGTCAGTATGTGTTCTGTTCCATGCATGTCTACACATGTACCAACAGGTTCGCCGTTTTAGGTGCTATGATAACATTTACTTTTATAATAAAACATGTTGGATACTCACAGATGATACCGTCATGAGTATGTAACCCGGTATGGTGATAGCTTCAAAACACAAAACACTATAAATCTACAGGCATGAAGGGCTCACCACCCACCACCGCTCCCATTCCCATGGCAACCACACTTTTTTCACCAACCGACAGTTTACCTGATTTACCACCATGTCGTCCATTCCATTGCTTCAGTTCGCATCAGAGAATACGCTAACCACGTCTTTCTTGTAGCCCTGGGATCGTATTTTATTGGATTGTATGGCCTTGAAAATGATCTTTACAGTTGGCGTGTGCCCCTAAAGTACCCTGGTGTGGAATTTGAAGCTCGAACATGAAGCTAGTCAGACGGAATGTGAGCCTCTCCCGCCGTCTGATAATTGATTTTACGTTGATCCTAAGGGCTTTGAGTCTATTAAACTTGATCATACGCACCGTAAAATAAAATGGAGTTCATGGCATTCGGTATTTGTTGCGGCTGCCGTTGCGACAGAGAAAGAAAACAGTTGACGGTATTTAGCTTTCATGATATCACCAGCAAGCTAATGTTTATATATAAATGATCTAATCTGAAACAAGGTACATGTACATCTATATTTCTGCACAAATCGTGCACCATTTTATCCTATATTATGAAAGACAACAAAACACGGGAAGCACACAAGCACAATTTATACATATTTCTTGATATGCAGTTTTATTTTTCGTTTCGGCAAACAGTACGGCCGGGCCCTGGTTTTGAAATATGACTTAAGCATAGCATGATGCTTGATATGATTAAAGGGTAATCACGCAAATAAGAATCTGATTTACATCATTAATGAAGAAATTCTAGAAACCTGGACCCGCTATGGTCTTGAATTTTTAGTGGCAGATAGGTTGTGATGTGAGGAATAAGTGGTGTATGTTTGGGCTCCCTAGCAGCCTGCTCTGGAACTGCAGGAGCGTTTTTGTCAAAATATTCCGAGGAGCATAACGGAACATAGGAATGATGGATTTCCATGATATTTGGTATGCAGGTACCTGTGGCAGAGATGTATATAATAAAATGCAAATTATGTAAATGATTGGGCTGTCAACACTGTGACCTGTGTAAGTTAGTGAAAGGTGTACATAAGCAAGCATAAATTATGCAAATGTGAAAGTCATTTGCATAATCAGAATATTTTTTCGTCAGGTTTCCTTTGCATTTCAACTACCACCAGCATGTTAAATTTCATCAATCCATCAAGGCCATCTTGAGCTCTGGAGCGAACACACAGCGAGAGGAGCCAAAAAAAGGAGCTCTCGCCGGAGCTGATAAAGTAATGACAGACGGCGCCAATGGCCTCACCATGGATATAAAAGTTAAGGAAGGAAGCAAACTGGACTTAAACTAATTCAAGTACATCTTATGCCCGACAGGTTGAATTAAAGTTCAAAACTTGAACTATGCGGCTCCAGATGTCTTACTGAGGAACGACTGCAGTGTGCAAACTGTCGGTAGCTTGAGGAATGAATTCACTCTACTATATAATTCAAATACTTCCGATCAGGGGTAGATAGCGAAAAATATGGGAAGATAGTATCAGAGAATGGACTGGCATGGCAGTAAGCGACATATTGAGAAGAACAGAAAACCAAGAGGACGCCTTAACGACCAAATAGGTAGACTATGGGGTAGAATACCCGGTAGATAGGAAGGTGATTAACGGAGGATATCTGACCTGTGGAACTAAAATTTTGACCACGTTACAGGTATATGCACTGTTTTACATAAATATGTAATGTTGCTTATCGATATGGTGGCTTTGGGTGAGGTGGCTCGTGAAGCATCTTCCAATATGTTTGAGCTGTTGCCAATCACAGCGGGTTATCGAGTGGATCCGGGTATTATCTATGCGGCGGGTAGGCAATGATGGTCTTCCATCCAAGCGATAAATGTGATGTGTATCTTTCTTCGCTGGTTAACGCCCATTATGGACATTTATGATACAGACTGTGTATCTACCTTTTGGAATGAATCCAAGACCACCCACACACATGGAAGTTCATGGACCTCCAGGTCTTTGCTTTGCATATACATCCCTGAGTTATGTTCTAGGCAGGAGAAAATGATTTATTCCGTACATGTATGCACGGTTGTAGGAAGAACCATGGTGATTGTCTTAGCTTGCACGTGTTTGACCTTCCCTATCCAGATATAGGAAAACGTGTGACTTGTAGACCACCGACGAGTCACATTAACAAGACCAGGAGAAATGTGTATCGCCTCTGACTGGAAATCTTTTCTTTCTAATTTGCTGTTGGTCGTTGATATTGGATGAATTTTCTACTTGTGCTGCAGACGGTATGCTGTGTCACATCATTACTTAGCGAAGGTGTCCTGTGCATACAGTATTTATGTGTTATATCATCATGGCTACCCGAGACGTTACGCAACATTGCGGAGAGCTGCCTTGCTTAAGTAATGAAAGTGTGAGACGACCACGTTTCCCTCACTAATGACTTTCACAGCCATGACTCCTGGTCAAACTTACTCCTGAAGCTGAAGCTTCATATTTCATTTGTTCTACAAGAATCACATGCAGGTAGATCAAGATGGAGTAAAATGAGAGTTGTGCCTGTCTAAGTCATGTTGTGCCTGTCTAAGTCATGTTGAAATCGGTTTATCGGTTGTCCAACGAATGTTTAACGAATAGACAACTGACATCAATATCTGAAGATATAAAAGGTTTGACAGGTGCAAATCAGACACACTCAAGGGACTGAAATGATCATTTGATTGATCTGATATATTTTGCAGTGTTGACCAGTACTGTCTCTGTAACACTCGTTTAGCTAAACACTCGACCCCTTGTGAATATAGTGCAGCAATACTGTAATATGCCGATACTCCATCGTGAACTCTCTGTAGTCGTCAGTCTCCAAGGAAATGACGTCAACACCTGTCAACAGCTTGATCTACGTCAGGAGCCCCATTCTTCCTATTCACAAAATCGTTAGACATGATTTCAAAACATCATGATTATGGACGTGTTTGAAAATTCTCCTTCTGTCCTCTGAGAGTCACAAGTAAAATTTTGTGAACTGTCATGCAGGCTATTTTCCAAAGTACAGACTGCTCAGACAGCATTCTGCGTCGATGCTAGTATTCGTGTTGCTTTTTCGAATTCCGGTCTTTGCAATTATAAGACCCAATAACGCTGTTACAAACTCAGATTTTGCCCTTTAAATCGACATGATGTATTGACCTCCTGTGTTCCTTCGGGACGTCCTGTGCCCGTGACTTTCTCTGTGATACAGATCAGTAGTCGCAGTTATCTCAGACAGTCACGGAACAATATTGGATTGTCACGAGTTCAATGGTCTCTTCATTGCACCTTCATCTTTTTACTGCTATACCTATGGATAAAAATTGTTATTGCTTTTATTGATGCTACGGTGTGTTTCTTTAGCCATGTCCAGAAAGGTTGGACCATTTGAACGATCTTTCTCAACATAACCTTTGTGAGAAACCTTTTCATTTTTACCAAGGTACGTGTAAGGCATGGCAATTTCACGTGTACCGAAGCATTCACACAATTGTCCTCATCATTCATGAGCGTCGCTTGATTCAGTCCTTATCGGGCGTCTTTTGATTAAATTCAGCAATTAATTTCGCAGTTAAGTTCCCAGGGACTCTGTAGTAATTTCCCTTGCTGTCACACCCCGGTCACCCACCCACAGTGCCCACTTCTCTGACCCGGCAGGGCACGACAAGGCCGAGTCCATCGGCACCGACCAGCGTCACGTTAACGTTATCCGCTGATACAAACGCTTATTCTTGGGCTCAAACTCTTTCAACTGTCAGGATATCTACACCTCATAAAAACAATCAAGTCAATCAACGAACATGTGCTTTGCCATGGGCTATTGTGGCCATTACTGTGGAGTATTTTGGGGACCCCATTTTCACTAGGGCGGCGGCCAAGCTGCTTTCGAGAGTTTGACAGGTCGCTCAATGAATTTCGCATACGAAAAACAACAACACATATTTTTACGCTTTGTGTGTTTTGTGCCTTGTCAGACATACTTTTAGGTATTCCAATTGTGAAGTCAAGGATTACACAAAACCAATTCAGGTCGCGGCGAGGTCGCTGAGCGTCTAGTGAAAGGGGGCCAGTGCAGGACAGACGGCAAGGTTTGGCGACCAATAAATGCAGTAAGCAGTGATATTTATTCAGTTTGCCCGACATTTAGCTTTGATCTGTCATCACCAACCAAAGAAGACTTCGGAAATCTCATTCCTCCATGAAATATTGTGTTTTCAACTTAACTTTAACATCCCTGCAATGCAGCATAAAGGAATAAGATAATATCAACACCCAAACCTATTGAGTTAGGTGCTTTATTTACCAACATGCCCAGCAAGTTAATACAATATCTGTCATTAGATTTGAACTGGTAACAACATGTCACCAATTAAAATGTGCCACCAGCCATAGATTGCACCAGTTCTTTGATGAAAAGCCGCATTTCCTTTATTCAACTGCCAGGAAGTCAAAACTTTCTTACGTTATGTGCGACCAAAAATAAAGAGCACATCGTGGCCAGAGGCAGAGATAAGCAGGAAGTCCTGCTTCAGTACCAGGATGCCCAAAACCAAATTGTACCGTCAGATCAACAACGCCTACCCACGCACTAGATTTTATCGTAATCACTCGAAACGTACTGTAGATAAAACGCCGGAACCGCACGCACAACTGGAAAAGCAATAGGCCTATTGAACGAAATTAGCACACTTGGGATCTGGTTGAGCCAATCTGATAAAAAATTAAGGCTCGCCATATTTCAATGTTATCAAAACGTGCAACAGCAAAGATGAAAATTAATTTTGTTTTTCAATAAAAGCTGTACAGATGTACTTGAGACATAATAAAGGTTTCATGCAGCTTATCGAAAAATGGCGCAGTTCATAACAGGTACAATATGACACCGGCTTTTCACATGGACATTTGGCATCTTTCTGTAAAACCCATTGATTTTCCTGTTTAAAACGTATGTACTGCACCAAGATGCACGGCCGTTGAGGCGTTAACAAAGAACAATTTGTCACAATTGATTGTCATGACGTGTTGATGAGGTGAGGGAGCCTAACTCGCTCAATCCTACCACAGCCTGGTTCTTATCTTTGTTGTAAAGGTGGCCAACAAATTACTTTTTCCTATGTCGTAATTTGAACTTGTTTCCTGTAAAAGGACCTATGGAAATCAAAAGATGGTACGTCCAGGTCCTAAAGCTGGGACTTCGTATCTGTCGGATCGATAATTTTTCTTCGCCACGTGCAAACCCCATTATGATTAGAAAATCGCGCAGAACACCAAACCATGATCTCAAGGAAGAGTATAATATCATCTGCAAGTATGGCGAAGTTCGACTGTGACTGTGTAGCTAAAATACTTATCCCAAACAAGTTACATAACATATTCAAAATGCAACAACAAGGTGTCATTTACATAACATAAGACACACGATCACGCCATTTTCGATCGCACAGGGCGACCAAGAATAGCACAATGACGGCTCAGCAATCGACAAGGTCCCAAAGAGGTCCAGATGTAGAGCTTCATAACATTTGTTGGCATTTAAATTGAAAAGGTTTGGTCGCTGAACGAGAATCTCAAGGATTACCAGCGCTGGATCGTTTCTATTTGAACAACCTTTCTCTGGGGTTTTGGCGCTCGCTAAGCCCCCGGCGTATTTTAGCAATCGCCGTCTTGTAGAAAGGTGGCCCCGTCGAAATTGCTTGTAGTGTTCTGAGTGTAATTTTCATGCCAATGGTAGTAGCTGTCTCCCAGTGGCGATACACCGTTGAATTAAAATACTATTAAGGTCAACAAATTACTACCCTCCGTGAAAAGGAGCCTACGTTGGGCGCTAGCTTCATAGTAGAAATTAGATTTTCTTAATCACTTGCGTGCTTTCTTATAACAGTTTGTTTCACAACGCGTCATGGGTTTGTCCCAGATATTTGCTCATGCTTCAGTCACAATTGCGCCGGTGCCTGTCGGGGGATGTAGCTCGACCAGACTCCGAAGCCACAGATTTGTCCCGATGGACTCCCGGATGCCGTGGGGGCGCCTCTCTGTGTTTTCAAGGCTAGGTCACGACCTCTATTTATCACCGGGTTGATTCTAACTCCAAGTCAAAAAGAATCCGGGGCCCGGCCGGACCCAAATATAGCCCTGTAGCCGCAGGGTATCTCACGCCCGAAAGTACCAAAACACAGCCCGTTAACTGCTCGACGGTGCCCCTTTTTTAATTGTAGAAAATGGCAAAAAATAACTAGATTCGTTCAACCTAATAGAGACCTTATTGCAGCTGTCATTAAATTTTCCGAAGAACGAACCCAATGTCTTAGATGCATACAGACATCATGTCTGAGGCATCGCTAGTATGCACGTATGTCGGGTGCCCGAACAATACTGTTCGCTTGTGGAGAGTAAGAAATAAGAACGCATGAATATGTCACCATATTAGGAGCTAATTCTAAAACAAAATCACAAAGATGGAGGAAAATATTATCATGATCCAAGAATATACATGCATGTTAATACCATGTCACCATAGCATCTTTTTACCCCTTTATTTAGATACAAAAAAATTCCACACGTCTGGTCACTGTGGAAGGTCTTTCCACAAACATTAGATATTCCCGTGGCTGTGTATGAAGATCTGCAATTCTGTAACGTTTTGTTAATTTGAACAAGAGATGCACGGTGCACCATCGCGAGCTGCGTTGAACTTCGTTGCGATGGAATACATTACTATCATTCAGCAGACCAGGTAAATCATTGGATACAATTGGATACACGTTTCCATTGACTTCTGTTATCACGTCCATCTGCGCGCGAATTTCTCGATGCTGTCAGTGAATCTTTGATTCTATTGGTCTATATTTTTGTCGACTGTTGACGTGAATGGAAGGGCACCAATCACAATCGACTTTCAGACCGTTGAGAAGAGATTGTTGTGGACTGTAGTCGAGTCATCCCCATTCATCCCTCCTCCGCTGATTCCCATAATTTATGGCTGAGGTCTGCAGTCTTGGTGAGAAGCGTTCAGCTGCCGGGTGAGCTTGACTGCGCTGGCTGACTAGATAAATCGCGTCTGCAGACCGTGGCCTGTCGCTTTGTCTTTGATATCACAGTTACTCAGTCTACCAGTAAGCAATACCTTAAAGTACACAGTCCTCCGCTGTGTCATTTTATGACACGCTCGATCAACTCACATCTATCGACTGCCGGGCGTCGTAATGTAAAGGTAAGTCACACTTTAGGCAACCTTACTGCACTGCGGCAAGACCTGCTTCAGCGATGTTTCATTCATAAAGTGACTTCATTCAAAGACGTTCTCAGAAAGTAGAGTTCTGCGTCACCGATCGCTGAAAAATCCGATTTTGGGCGTTTCGTTGGATTTTCCTCTTTTCTTCTGAGTCTTCAGTAGGCTCGGCGAATAGCGCTCTGAATGATGTGTGTTTGGTATCCAAGTATCCCCCAGGCTGTACGTTACATCACACCCTTTCTGTAGCCGCTTCTAAGCCGGCCGGCCCCGTACTCCAGTGTAACGGCACATTTCAAAAGCTCGTTTGTGTACCAGGTCCTTTTACACGACGACACCCATTCATGCACAGCTGAGCAAGCGGTCCTTAATTAGCCTCTCCCTCTGAGGTGTAGTGGGGAACCCTACTTGTGTCAGCCCTACACAGACTAGTGGTGTAGCTAGTAACACATTGGAGGTAAGAGGGATTCACTATTTTCTTATAACGTACATCTTTTCTTGGCATAAATCGTATGAGCAAATATGATATGTTTCTTTCATGTGAGATCAATCCACGAACAATTTCTGAAGTTGTTCCTCGACTGACGCATTTGCTACCGCTACAAAGGCAGCATGCATTACAGTCAAATGCTTTGCTCTGATCTTAGGCGCTAGGTTAGCATTCTGCAATATCCGCAATACTACAGTGCATAGTGAAAATAGCTGTTGACATTTCTTTCAGTGTCTTCATGATTACACTAAGCTTTACCTGGTGCTTTGGATAGGTCTGTCTTCTTGTACCACGCAAGGTTTCAAGAGCAGCCCAGTTGTTTGTGCTCCGCTGGTACTGTTCAAACATAAGTATTATATAGATGTGGTTCATTTGTTTCATGCATTCTACACTTGCGCTCCATCTTTTTATGCTTCTTGTCCGAAAGCGCACAGTCCGTGCATAGATACCAATGCTGGCGCACGCAACAGAATAGCACCAAGATTAGTCATCGAAAGCCAGCAAACCAGTAGAATGACAAAGCTGTTGGTAGAGTGATACTAATAGTTACCTATAGGCGAATTCAGATTTTCCTTCCATATCGGTATGCATGAAGGGACACAGATGAGTAATTCCTTACTAAATGCGTGTAATGGAGTAATTAAGTGCCATGCAATGATCATAGTTCCTTGACAGATTAGAGCCATGCACGAGTGAGGGGATATATTGGTGATGGCGTCTGACGTGGCGGCGTACTTGGTTCTAAATGAACTGCTAATTTTTGGGCGTTGATATGTAGACCTTAGGAACTGAAAACTTGACTGAGCGGCATATGGTTATCTCCTTAAAATACTGGTGCTTTGCGCTATAAATAACCCCCATTCATGTATATTTTATTACCATGACGAAGATCAATGCCAAACATTGACCTTCATTTATATTTAATACCTACTTTCATATAACTGTCAAACTTGATTTTATAGCAATTTCAGCAGCGGCATGTCATAGCAAATAGTGTAAAAATGCATGCACAGAAAACCTGGCCGTATAATGAAGACCACTAGATTAGATCAAGATCGCATCTCCTATTCATGACAATTCATAATATGATTTCATTGAATAGCCATCCATAGAGATCGTATCATTTCCATACTTAACTTTACACCAGAAAATGTCAGCTACTACGACACCAGGTTTGTTATAATGTTTTTAAATCACACGTAACAGCTAACCTTGTCCGGAAAAAGATGGAAGTTTTGAAGTTTAATGTGCCAAAGAACTTGACCTCGCACAGGCATGGTGAAGGCTAAACGCATGTGTTGGCATAGTTTACACTCACTCCCTGTGACACTGCACGGTGCTTGAACGTTCTAAGTGCAGGGGAACCCATATATCTCTGTCAGTGGTGTTCGTGTTGGTGCTTGAAATCTAATCCTCCAGAAGCTGTGATGCTGGGGGTCAGTGAATCCGCCGTGGGGATGCCGAATATATGAGTTGAGAAGACCAGCATGAGAAGTTAACAGGATTATATGTTTACTGATAGTTACCATGTAAAGATGGATGACATCCTCTGGGAATCCAAGACCTGATGCGAGCATGCGAATAAAAAGTCCCCCCCCCCCCAAATGCCTTCATTATGACATAGGTGGTCAGAAAGGTTGACCAATTGACAGAACCCACCGGATATAGTACACCAGATGATAGATATTTTAAAACCTTGTAATGTTCTATGATATTTTGCTTATTTTGAAGCTGCTTTGTATGATTTATAGTACGGTTAAAAACTTTTTTATTTTTATTTTTGGAAACGACCAAAAATTAATGCTCGCGCGGATATCATCCATATATAGTCAAATCAATATGGACTTAGGAGCTGTCGGAAGAAAAAAGAGGACATAGAGAATATATCAAATGTTGGTGGATAACAAGGTTCTTTAGTCACAACCAGAATCTTTAAAATCGACAGCCGTTGTTTGGGTGACCGTCTGTCATGATTCTGCTGATAGGTATTATTGCACACTGCAGCTACGGCGTTGCCGCCAATTATAGAAATGTTGTCCCAAACGTAAATAATTGTCATACATGCGGCTCTAAACCTAACGTTCTGTCATACATGCAAAAATGACAGTTGTCAAACAAGAGTAAGTATTTTTCAGCAGCAATAGATAAGGAAGTAAGCCATTGTTTGTCACTTCTTGATAATGCGGTTCCAGAATTTGACTGAGTCTGATTATTCCTCATTACGTTTCTTAACTGAATTTGAACCTTGGAATAGATTTTCTGATTCCATGAATTGTATCCAGTGATTTCTAACTAGATGAAACCATATCACTAGTCGATATGGTATGTCGGCTTTCTTATAATCAACACTATTTGCCTCTTATAAGATAACGTTATTTAAAAAAAAAACACTTGAAAGTTTGAATATTTGACGGAAAAATAGAAGTCTTTGATGTGTAAATCATTGACGCATGACAGTTGATAAGGTGTTCAGTTAATGATATTCTGTCTTTTATCCCGACATCCTGAAGCCCGCCTCAGGCCTTCATTTCTTTGGGAGATGGGCGGCAATAACACACCTATAACAGATCTCCAAAACTACGAGATGACTTTTCCGTAATGCATGTAGATATGAAGAATTGTTGGTGAAGTTAAGGAAAAAATAGGGGCAGGATATTGTACAACATGCAATACAAAATATTAATGAAAATGAGTGATAACCAAACAGCGAGACAGAGTCCTAAGCCCATTCTTCAATCCTGGCGATTTTACAGTTTACGTAGCTCATGCACTAGTACAACGTCTGTGTCATTTACCGTGGACAGTGAATTAGAAAACCACTTCGTGAATTATATATCAAAGATATGTCGCAAATTGATATCATTATCGGCAATAATTTTTTTTAACACACAAGCCTTCGTCATTAATTTTAGGGTTGCCATTAAAACTTGTTGATAATGTAAATTTAAAGTAATAACCTAAAGCGTAATACCATCTAATCATTGGTCGATACGTTACGTTTGCGGTGTTGTGCGCATGTCAAAATGACCAGTACGGAAATGTCAACATGAATTATTATGCCAGTAGTAGATAAAAACCAGGTTAAGTAGCACTTACAAGTCTCAAAGGATAAAGGGAATCCAGAATGAGCGTTTATTGTGACAAAACCCTGCGTTATATACAATCAGATTAGGTTCTGAAAACGTAGGATAACATCATTACCGGACGGAAAGGTCACAACGGTTTGGGTTAATTCTTCATTACGCTTAAATATCACAATAGACAGATTCCCAGGCATAGTCTAATCTGAACACACTAAACACAAATACACAGATCTAATATATCCACGCCCCCAATGTAAAGATTTTTTTTGATACATCAAACCCCAATTACATACCAAATATCATCAGAAGAGATCCGTGCCGATGAAAACTTTGTTGGCGAAATAAATGAGAAAGATAGCAAACCGAGGCGGGAATGGAGGAGGAAATTCAAGAAGAACAAGAAAAAGACATCACCTTATGATATACAGTATAGTGTCATGTCCACCTCAAAGTACGATCCTTTTGGAAAAAGGTAAAATAAAAGCAGAAAAGGGTAAGAATGAGTAAAGCTAGGTCGAATCCTTGATGTGAATGAATAACGTATGATAGCGATCACGCCCTTGTATGACTGATATTGACATGTTCATTACGAAAAGTAATGTAAACTGAGGAAATATAAAGAACTAACTCCGGCCTCACGTGGGGTATTTACTTAACTGCTATTTCTTTAGCGGTTCATGTATATCACTTCCTGAATTGTGTGTAATTGTAATACGATGTCTCATACCGTTTTCATAGAAAGGATACTATTTGAGAATGTGGAAACTGCTCCATGGATGGGTAGTTAACTGACTAAAGGGTTACACAATTACAGCGGAATCAATTCTCCACCAGTTGGTATATCTGATAAACGCCACGTTCTCACGAACACCGTATGGCGTCAAGTCTGAAGATTGAGATAGCTCAGTCTTAGATGGGATGGTTAATGGGAAAGATTAGATTAGGAGCTCGAGTAGCTCACCGTGTGTTGTGTATACCGTGTGAAATTGAGTTATAGGGAGAGGAAATTAGTGGATATAATGGTTTACCTGCATATGTTTGCGACCTTCACATCCAAAGTCATTGTGAAGGGCATCAGGACCAGCTTATGGTACGAAAATGCTACCAGAATAAGTTTCCGATGACATTATAGAAAAAAGACTGAAGCTCTCGTTTGGAAGCTCTGGACACGCGGCATGGCACGAGGCAATCGGCTTGCAATGTACCTCCCGGTTTGATTTTTAATATATGACCTGTACTTAGCCCTGCGGGCCAAACATGTACGATAAAAATCTTCATTCATTCATACTGTGTTGTGACAAACGACGGCAAGGAAGCCGACTTCTGCAACTTGATCAACAACCATTTTCTTCAACAACTCAATCAAGTGCCTTCAAACTCGTGTCACAACTTACTCGATCTGGTGTTCACGGACTTTCCTGAGAGGTTTTCTGAGATCAGGGAGTTACCCGCTGTTTTTGACACCGACCATACAGTACTTGAGTTCACACTCCAATGTCGTATTCAACACAAGCGAGGGCTTCCTCGGAAAGTGTACAACTTCAAACGAGCGGACTGGGGCGGACTCAATGCACACCTGGAGTCGTCGGGTTTAGCTGAGTCTGTCACTAACCACCCTGATATTGACTCTGCCTGGGAGGCGTGGTCTTCGGCTGTGCAGTCTGCTGTCGACACGTTTGTGCCCTCTCGCAAACTTAAGGTGTCCACTACTCCTCCCTGGATTGACAGCGAAGTTCGTAACCTACAGAACAGAAAGCGTACTGCATGGAGAAGAGCGAAGCGAACTGACTCTCCCTCTCACTGGACAAAGTTTTGCAAACTTCGGAACAGGCTGAAAAACGTCCTATCAGCCAAATACAAGAAGTACCTGGAGAGCCTGTCGTCCACTCTTCATGAGTCGCCCAAGAGTTTTTGGGCTTTTGTTCGGGCAAAGTCCAAATCCAAGTCCCTTCCATCAGTGGTACAACTAGAAGGCATTATTGCACAGTCTCCAATAGATAAGGCATCTATGTTCAATGATTACTTCTTCTCCACATTTACAAAGCCAGATATAGACACTGTAAACCCTGTTATAGACATTGTAAGCGATGATGCTCTGTGTAACTTACAGTTTTCTGTAGATTCCGTTCACAAGGTGCTTGCCACTCTTGATCCAAATAAGGCTGTAGGTCCAGATGCTATGTCTCCTCATGTCTTGAAGAGATGTGCGGACGTTATCGCACCATCCCTGACTCTACTATTTAATAAATCTTTGGCCTTAGGTAAGTTCCCCTCACACTGGAAAGACGCTCACGTTACTCCCATTCATAAGAAGGGAGACGAAGAGGTCGTTTCTAACTACAGGCCTGTGTCATTACTTTCCACTGTAAGTAAAATCATAGAAAGGTGCGTTCACGACAGCATAATTCCTAGGCTTCATGCGTCAATACACAATCTACAACATGGTTTCATGAAAGGCCGGTCAACCACCACCCAGCTTTTGGAAGTGTACCATCAGGTCGGGTCAATTCTTGATAAAGGAGGCCAAGTAGACATGTTGTTTTTAGATTTTGCCAAGGCATTTGATTCAGTCCCACATGCTCTACTAGTCCATAAATTACAAATGTACGGTTTTAGTGGTAGTCTCTTGTCATGGATTGAGTCCTACCTGACAAACCGCCGCCAAAGAGTGGTGGTTGAAGGAAGTCGGTCTGATTGGCGTACCGTCACTTCCGGAGTCCCACAGGGCTCCATCCTAGGCCCACTGTTGTTCGTACTTTACATAAATGATCTACCTGACTCGGCTAGAAACTCTATGTCAGCACTTTTTGCAGATGATAGCAAATGTTTCAGAGAGATCCGTAGCACAAATGACTGTTCAAAACTACAACAGGATATCTGTTCACTACATGACTGGAGCATAATGTGGAAGTTGACTTTCAACCTATCCAAATGCATAGTGTTAAGGTTTACACGATCCAAGTACCCCATCAGATATGATTATCACATGTCCAGTTCAAACCTGACTGTAGTGGACAGCATGTCCGACCTTGGCATCACAGTAAAATCCAACCTCACATGGAATAGCCATGTCATAAGAACAGTGGCCAAAGCTAATCAAATGCTTGGGTTTATCAAGCGTTCCATAGGTTACAAGTCCAACACTGATATACGTAAGACATTGTATTAATTTTGTCTCTTGTTAGAAGTGTTTTGGAATACTGTTCATCAGTATGGAGCCCAACATCACGTAATCTCACAGCCCTGATCGAGGGTGTACAGCGAAGGGCAACGAAATACATCCTCGGGCCCTCCGCTGAACACCTGGACTACAAGTCTAGACTATCTAGACTAGGCTTGTTACCACTGTCTTACCAAAGAGAGATGTCTGATGTTGTGGTATTTGTTAAGTCCCTTGCAAAGGTATATGATTCAGATCTAGCGAGGTTAGCTGCATTCCCTACAAGAACGCCACGTAGTTCAAGGGCACACATGTTAGTCCCTCAGAGAGTAAGATCTTCTTCATTTGCCTCCTCATTTACTCCACGACACAATTTGGAACAAACTTCCCGTTGAAATCAGAGGGCTGGGAGCATCAGCCACAAGCCCGTCCGATGTGTTTGCTTTTAAACGAAAACTATCTACATTTATGCAAAACCGTTTCCGACAAAACTTCAAGCTAGAGCAGGCTTGCACATGGTCACTAGCATGCTGTTGCGCCTCTTGCATTGCCACAAGGCCACGATGATTTTACCTTATATTATTACTACATGTACATTTGTATATCTATTTCATAGATCTAGACTCCATAATGTATGTGTGTTGTTAACTTGATTTATCTTGACTTGAATGTTACATTGATTATGATATCTGTTCTTGTATTTATGTATATTATGATTTGATGTATCATTGTTATGTTTAAGGTATGGCGGCTTCGAAAAGGTGCCTTTTGACACCTGTTCCGCCATACCCTCCAGTGTGGAGAATCCAAATAAATAAATAAATAAATAAATACTTTGTGCCCATCGGTCCACCGGACCTGTGAAGTTCCTCATCATAATACCACTGCCGGTATGCCATTAAAGGTGGTATCTCTCCGCACTTGGGGCACCGGTGCAGCACTGCGGGGTTCGTTCACTGCGGCACTGTTGTGTTATTTTCGGCGATTTCTTATAATCTAGATATGGCTTAAAACGTAAAAGTAGGACTCAGAAGACAAGAAAATACACAAAATGTACGAAAATTCGTCCTTTATCTCTGAAATTCACTGAGTAATCTTTCGAACCCTGTAGTGCCGCACTGGTGCCCCAGGTGCAGTGAGATACCAATTATGGTTTTAGATACTCATACAGATGTATGAGCATTCCCTAAGTACCGTCTTGTTCATTGATAGGTGAAAAATACACCCATTGCATTTATACTATCACTTCCGCTCACGTTTCTGTACCAGTAAAATCCCATGATATCATGTTTAGTTTTTTTAACAACACAGAAGTATGCGAAGACTTTATAGGCTCCCCAAAGCATTACTTTCATCTCTATATCAGATATCATAGTCGCTCTCGGCAGGATTCTTTATGACTACAACTCTTACCTTGGTGATACGAAATGAATAAAATGTTTCCAACTTTATAGCACGAAGCTATCTCCATAGATAAAGTACAAGCGCGCTGTGAGATAGACAGCCTCTAGCCATTATGGGTGATAGCGATCAGTCGGGGCAATATATACTTAAAGGTTTTGCAATTAAGTCACGGATGATCACCGTCACATCAATATGCAGACAGTGCAACATTCATCTTAAGGTTCTTTGTCTTTTAAACCGGACTGTTTAATATTTCACTGACCTCCAGATTAACTTTTGTCCACGTCAGCTCTCAGTGAAGAGCGGGTCACTACACAGAAAACCAATCAAAGGAACATATATGGTTGAATGGCATACACATGTACATAGATTCATATAGAGTTTCCCATGGCTTGAGGTGAAAAAATATCTACCACCAATGAAAAAAATCTAAGACGTGCGAGGGCGGCAGCCACTGAAAAAGAACTTTGTATGAATGAGCTTGAAAAGAAAATCCTTTTTTGTGGCGCATTGTTGCGGACGTGCTATGCGTAGTCAAAGACTGGTGGAGGATTCACGCTTGTACAGTCAGAAGAAAGGTTACGAAAAGGTCCTTTGTCCTTCACGATACCGAGTATCATTTATGAAAGCATGAGATTGGTAACTAATGGCACTGACTAATCCGTAAGAATAGGTCATCGGGCTTTTAGGATCCTAGAGAGCGGCGAGTGGAAAATGCAGGCAATGTGTAGGTGTGTTGAGCGGGTGAAATTGGTGTCGCAAGGTTGAGCAGGTAGAGTAATGTAGTAAAGCTTGTGAATATAACATCGCGTTTGTCCTGCGTTACCGTGACACCTTCAAAGCAGGGATTTCCCGTCACAGTAATGAAACAACTGCCGCGCTGTAGATAACCTGGGGAATTTTCCACAAGGCAGCATAGTGGCAAGTACACGAAGGCAGTATGACTAATTCTACTCCCACAAACCCAATTCCGTGACGTCATCCTTCATTCACCGTTCGACATCGTACGGCATGTCACTGCTTTATCTTACTAGGGGTAACGTAAGCCTAATTAGATGTTTCTAATCCTACAAGCAGTATGTTAGTTTAGCAATGCATCAGAATCCCTTTGAGAAATTGTTAAAAGGATTTTTTAAAAGTCCTTTTTAAAGATTGCCGCACTATTCTTCATCATTGTTTTGATAACAATTTGTCTCTTTATTATTAATAAAGAGACATTCAATAGCTGATAAAGAATTGATTAATAATATTAATCAATTCTTTATCAGCTATTGAATGGTACGAAATGATAAAGAGGTAATCATAATCCATCTCCAACCGTGTCACTGTGTAATAAACGTCTCGCTGTTCAGCCCCGGAAATGCCCAAAGCTTGACATTCGTCTAAAAATATTTTATTCTAATAAATCAAAGGCGTAAAATATGGAAGAGTGTGAATAAAATGACACCAGGACAGGATATTACCCTGTCGAACCCGCTCAACCATATTAAAGATATAAGTCGCACATGTTACAAAGTACAAAGTTTGTCTGTTGCTAAGCCAAGTGCAAAGAAGGAATTTTTCATTTATGGTTTATATTCACAACTAGGTAGGAAGACTTTTAAAAAGTCATACTTATACATACTGTAATAGAATAGCGTGCTCAGGATATTTAGTAACTCATGACAAAGGAAATCTTGCGGCCAAGCCTTATTTCTAGGACACAGTTTGTACACAAGTGACCTAATGAAAACATGAACAAGAGTTGCCCCACGCGCATCGTAAATGTCACCTTTTCATCTGAGATCCCATCTGCAGTGCATGGATTTCTGTGTCAGCTATGACATTTATTCTGCCGTATCCACGGAGACTTCTTAAGCTACTTTTTTCCCTTCAGAGCCGTCTGATATGATTACTCTTAAGGACAAACTCATCTACCCCGACAACCCTTACATTAATGGATGTTCTGAAGATTTTCCACTTGTCATCCTCCCAGGACCGGTAGCGGAAAGCCATTAGCCACATGGGTGACCAGCCACGTCTACCACAGATTGACAATAAGGCGTAAATCAGACGAGTACCTTCCACCCCCAGGCCCTTAGCGACCTAACATCAGACACAGGTCACCCTCAACTGTCTGTGTGTCGATCATGTTAGATTCTGCGTGTTTTACCGCTCTTTGTCCGGCGAAGTGAGACGGCCTGGCTGAGAATACCCGTGATGCCGGCCGATAACGTTCTAATTTGGCTGTTGGTGTATCATACACTATTTATTCATTCAAACATTGTTACATGAACAGCTCGTCAGAACAAATGCGCAGTAGCCCCCACTCCGCCGTCCATGCCTGTCTCTGAGGCCTTATGCAGTGACCTTCAAATGCCTTTTCCTAAGGCGAGCAGTGATTACTCGACGTAATGAAGTACACAGTCAAGATCCTATTCCGTAAGGTTTGCTGGTTTCCGGTAGGCGAAATCCCCTGATTCTTTGCAATTTCCTGAGAAGAATATTGGACTTTCACTTAAAACTCACACCCTACCACGTAGATAGAGCGTGAGTTGGTGGAATAGATTCTAAAGCACTTCACTTTGCCCACGCATAACGGGTTTAAGCGCACCCAACAGTTCGGCACTTTATAGAATTCCTGGATGGCCGCAGACTATTCACGATGCCACGTAAAAGCGTAACGTTATATAATGTATTACATGTACATCGCTAACTAATTGCTTTTTCCAAGACTTACGCAATTTCTACGTACAGGTAGTAAGAAAATGCCACTATGTTATGGTCACATTTATCATTGGCAAGTATTGGTCCTTTGTACGTTCACGTTAAGCTTTTATCGATTTTCGAAAAATAGCACTACTACCAAGGAGAGCTCACGTCAGAAAGAAAGTTAGAGACATCTCGCTACGTCAGCCTCTGCTGTTGTAGGAAGGTTAAAACAAAGTTGAAAATGGGTCACTCAACAGTATTTCAGTGCCCTTGATAATAGTGCTAAGGTGTCATAGTTTCTACCAAGAACTATATCTCCACTACAGAATAGATTGGTGCCATTGGCGTTTATGACTTAGTTAAATTATGTCAAATGTCTATCCGTATTACTTCTTTTCACTTTAGATAGCACAGAAAGGCTTCAGATTGTTGCGTCATCGCATTTTGGATTCGTTAGCACTTAACGGTAGCGTATGAAAGTTTAAAGTAGTATACGTCAGAGGACAGACCATCTTTGACCTTATCATGCCTCGTGGGCAATACACAAAGACTGCACAGAGTGATGTATTGTTGCGGTAAGTAAGCTGAACTAGGGATATTTCTCGGTGCCGTTCAGTCTCCAGCAAGCTACATTTGTATCTCGATAAATGGTTGGGTAGCTTGAAGGCGTAGTCTCATGCGGTAGATTCTGAAGGGAGCACAGCGACAGTGCGTCAGCGGAATCCCATGAGAAAAGTTTCTTTCCAATGACATTCTATAGGTTTTGACTTCGATACGGGATGATGACGAGTTGTGGCAAGGATTGAGGAAATTTTGAAGTGTGTGCATTTTTTTAAAATTTTGCTTCATATCATTACACGGCTCTAAAGCAATTTCAGATGTCTTTCGTCAAGCTAACTGGAATTTGTCTCTGTCAAAGTGCAAAACGTGTCCTTGTCGAGAAATGTTGGAGAATTAGTCCAAGTGAGTGGAGCTCAAGCGGAATAATTGCTATTTAAAAAGCGATAAAGTAAAGCCAGATTTGCTGCACCATCTCTTACAGAGAATGGCTATAGATTGGGGAACAGGTTACTCCCATGGCCCACGTTCCCACAACGACACCTACTTTTGATGGCGGCCCCTCTCGTATGTAGACTGTTTCATATGATGTACAATTTCGCGAGGATGCCCATCTAATACCGTGCCCTAAGTTGGGCAGGTGGTCTGACCGATGAAGTGCTCTACTCTTATCCAGAATGATGGCTCCTCCGTCGGGATGGCTATATGAATCCCCACGTTTCTGTAGAAAACCTTTAACTTCAAACACGCTAGGGTAATGGTGTTTGAATGCAACAGACGAGGCATGTAATACAGAGTTGGCTGATGAAGAATATATATATATGCCATTGCTAATGCCAACATCTCAGGGTCTCTTTGGAGGTCTCATAAAGCAGCAGCAAACGCAGTCTAACATCATACCCTCTGAGCCTGGAAAACTAATATCTGCCTGACAACGTCTCTCTAGCTATAGGTTGTTCTGATTGTGTGCCTATTCTATTCCCCGTCCACATTTTCACAAACAGTTGGATGACTAACAGGCAGTAATTTTGAAATAATACGTGCAGAAGGTAAAATGGGAATCGATCATGTTGAGACAGCGTGGCGCTATACAGGTGAAAAATGCACGATCGCCAGCAATGTCATCCTCAGGGTTAAACCCAGTCCCAATTTGTAATTAAATCACTGTGATTTTATAACTGTATTAACACTGGGGCGTATTCAATATGCAAGGCCTTGGATATCTATAGCATGTAACATTACTTTTTTTTCTGATTTTATCACAGAAATCCTACTGGAGATACACGGCATAGGGAGGGACCGGGTTTTGCAGATCTCCTGCGCTCATCAGCCGTGCCAGGAAACATGACGATGGTGGCTGTAAACAACAGCACGAACAGCTCGGACATGTTCCAAGGATGGGAAGACCTGGATGGAGTGGACCTACTCAGGGTTGTTGGAGTAGGCGGAACTCTGTACCTCATAGTCCTATTGACGATCCTAGGGAACCTGATGGTTCTAACTGCAGTCATGAAGTATCCACATCTGCGGTCCAAAGTCACCAACTATTTCATCTGCTCCTTAGCTGTATCGGACCTGATGGTAGGTTTCCTGGTCCTGCCCTGGGCAGCGGCTCAAGAGCTACTGGGATACTGGCCATTCGGACAGTTCTGCTCGACCTTCGTCTCACTGGACGTCATGTGCTGCACAGCGTCTATCTTGAATCTATGTGTCATCAGCGTGGATCGATACTGGGCCATTTCGGACCCTTTCAAGTACGAACGAGACATGACCTGCTGTCGGGCGGCCATCATGATTGGTCTAGCCTGGTGCTTGTCAGCAATGATCTCCCTCATTCCCATTGGTCTAGGCTTTCACCATATAGGAGAAACTATAACCGTCACGCAACGTCAGTGTGAGTCGAACATGAACGAAATCTACGCCATCACGTCCTCTTTCGTCAGCTTCTACATTCCTGTCATCATCATGGTCTTGGCCTACAGCAAGATCATGCAGATCGCTCGGCGGAAATACGAGGACATTGCTGCACTTCACCGCTCAGTCAACCAGAACACGAAGTCCGTACAAGAGTCCAGAACAGCCCTGAGACGAGAAACGCGAATATTCAAGACTCTAGCCTGCATCCTTGGCGTCTTCATCGTCTGCTGGCTGCCCTTCTTCATCCTCAACTGTCTTCTGCCGTTCTGCCCGCTGCGAACGGGAGGGAAAGCAAACTTTACATGCATAGACCACACTGTATTCACAGTGTTCGAATGGCTGGGTTGGGCCAACTCCATGCTCAACCCCATCATCTACGCTTTCAACAATGACTTTCGGAAGGCGTTTTGGAGGATGTTGTGTCGGCGTGTGGCCTACAGAGGAAGCGACACAGCGGTAAACTTTCCCTGCTGTCCCGCGGACACCTACGAAATGGCGGAGTACAGGACCTCCAACAGAGCCCCCAGGTCAGTATGACAACGACAGCAGTTTGACGAACAGGACACCTTCGAAGAGATCGAGATGACGGAGGTCGGAAGCTACAACGTTGGAGAGTAGACCGGTCTACATGGTACGGGTTCCTCATGGGAAAGGGAGCAAGGACATACAGGGTAAACTGTGCTTAAAGGAAAGCACGTATGAATCAAAAGCATTGACATTCCACGTAATTAACAGTTGACATATTGTTGCTGCAGCAGTTAAACTTAAAACGGTGACGACACCATCATCTCCAACACCATAGAGAGATGCTCAAACCAACACGTAACCATGAACTCAGAATCACAATGGTCTCTATTGATTTGTGAGTGTACATGTATATCTTAATCAAGAGCAACAAATAGAAGCTATACATTGTAAGGAAAAAATATATTGTATTTCAGCCGTACTCTCTACTCATGTAAACGGCTAATTTGACGTTTTAAAAGTATTGTGTAAGTTGTGTGGAATGGATCAGACGTTGGTGGTTATTTGTAAACGTCCATAATGCTGCATGTAACACGAAGTCAATTATGACACACGACAAAAAGCTATGGCAACATCGCTACCTGTACGATTGCCCAAGGTAACACTAATTCCGCCTTAAAATGTGAAAGAGTCACATATATAACTGTTCTGTACAGCAGTCACCGCTTTACATAACCCGTCCTAATTGTGGACTCAAGAGGCTTCACACACGCACCAACTCCCACGCAGAGCTTCAACTTAGGCGCACAGAGTAACCATTCGTTTTAAAAATTATATTTCACCCCTACCACAGGTATTGTATGAAATACATTATTTTTCCTGGCGAATCT
Organism: Branchiostoma floridae; assembly: GCF_000003815.2. Taxonomy (NCBI): domain Eukaryota; kingdom Metazoa; phylum Chordata; class Leptocardii; order Amphioxiformes; family Branchiostomatidae; genus Branchiostoma; species Branchiostoma floridae. Next base: position 12,883,959 of record NC_049982.1, read on the forward strand.
TCTCCTCCTCCTCAGGCTACTTTCAAATCGTTTCATCTCTGCATTTTTGACCAAATTTGGCACAGGGGTAGAGTATAGAAATTTAAAATTATATCATGACCAACTTTAAACTAGAAATTTATACCACCCGTGCGCTGGTAGCATAACCTTTGGACCTGGCATTTGGTATATGAGTGCCTTGGACATCTGCCTATAAGATTTTGATACTAGTTTAATTTTTTGGCATAAAGGAAATCAAAATGCTTAATTTGCAATTTTCGGTCATTGTATGACCAAATATGTACATCCACGCCTCTTTCGCTATGATATTACACCGTAGTGATTTTTAACATGCCCATAGAACTATTAACAACTGTGATATACATTTTAGACCAAAAAGCACATTGATGGCCACTGTGCTCTGGTATTATAATCAGATGATCTGCAACTTGGTACAGGAATACCTAGGACCTTTATTCGCAGGAACTATGCACTTTTTGGCATACGCTTCTTTAGAATGATGTATTTGAAGATTCTAGGCCATTTTAGATCCATAAAGTACAAGTTGGTCTTCTGTACCCTGGTATTTCAGCCAGGTGGCCTAAGAAGGTACGGGCATGCCTAAGACATCTGCTTACAGGACGTTATTATTCATATTTTGGCATGCGCTATCCAAGAATGGTTTATTTGGATAATTTAGACAAAAATATGTAATCTGACATTGTTCATTCATGCAGGGGAACATCTGAATTCACTTGAAGACAAGATTTACTATGCAAAATTCAATTTTGTGAGCAGAAGTGTTTCTGATTCATTTCAAATGTGGGAACTACTAAAAGAGAACATTCTCGGACGGGGTTGTTTTTCTTTAACTTCAATTTTGCACTTTCTTAGAGGAATTGTTTTCAAACCGGTCCATTTCAACTAGGAATGCCACCAGAAAAGTCCATTTCCAATAGAGGGTGACTTTTCAAAATTCATTTTTGGAGCAGTTTATTTTTGCATGAGGAGGGAAAAGGGTAAAATATGCTGTATTGCTCGCAAATGTTGCCTGTCTATTGTTTACAAATATTGTTTTAGTGGCCAATAATGGGAGCGTAGTATCTTATCAGTTGCCGTTTAGAGCAATGACTTACAACGATGTTATCTGTACCCATGACTGTTGCTGTTGAGAACACCTATTGATGGATGGCTGTCATTTTGTATGAAGTGTATTGCAGGTTAACGTCAGTTTGTGTAAGTGCCTGAGTTATAGATCTGTTGGATTCTAGTCAGAAATGTAACTTTGAGTATCAGAGATATTTGAGTATAGTTTGTGAATATTTTTTGTTATTGTAATCACCATGACATTTAAGGTTACATGGTAATTGTTAAGTATCAACTCGTAACTGTAGGGTATCTATGTGCTGCAACTGTGGAGATATTCGTACAGTTTAGACTTCAATTTGATCATGTAGGCAAAATGTACGTTTCTGTATACGTATCAACTATCACAAGGGGCACAGAACAGCTGCTTGCCTTCAGGGGCTACAGATCGTCTTTGATGTACAGATGAGTTCGATATTGTCGCTACAGGTAATCCGTGTCAAATGTGCGTGTTATGGAGTAAAGTTGACAAGAACGTAAAAAGTCGGTTTAATCTTTCTTGTCAGATTGGAAAATTTGGAGGCTGGCGATCTGCATTTACCGCAATTGTCAGCTTCCTAGTTTAAGCATATCACATTCCCATTTAGATTTTTCTAATCAATCAATCAATCAATCAATCAATCAATCAATCAATCAATCAATCAATCAATCCGTGAAAAGGAACATTTATGACAAAGCGTACATGTAGCTTGGAGAAGCATTGAGTTTGCTTGTTTGTTTATTTATTTTCAAACGCCTGGGTAGCCTATTCAGTTTAGAGAAACTGGTTTTCAGTAGGACCCAGTATTTACATACAAAGAAATGAAAGCATGTTACAAAGAAAATAAATAGACATTACACTTCGGAACATATAAATACAAATGAAACATTGAAACGGCTGACAAATCAAAGTACTCCGAGGAGTACTCAGTCTTCCTTAACGTGAGTAGTTTTGGCATCTACAGCGTTACTGTCATTATCAGATTTGACTGGGAAGCCGAGGTAAGTATGGTCTGAGGAGACAACTTGTGAAGAACCTTCTGAGGGTTAAAACCGATCGCGATTATTATCAATACTGTATCAATTATTTCCTATCGATTCAAGTGGTCCATCAGCAATATAATCCAACTGTTCGGCACATGTGCTCTCAATCATACTTTTATGACAGAAATAACCTTATAAGACGAATTTCAAAAGGCAGTCATTCTGCTAATTCTGTACAATCAGAGCGACTGGGCCCTGGATTATAGATTTTTCCATCAAGTCACTCCCAGAAAATATTTAAAGAATACACATGAAAAATAGCTTGTCATTCATGAATTGCCGATTACGTTACGTAAAGGAATAATCTATCGCCTCATCGGTCAATAAATATAAAAGCTTTCTAAGCTGAGAGCAGTCACTGCGGTAAATATAGTACTTAAATGATTTTCCTACATACAAGATTCTCATGGCAATGTACTTTCAATGTGACGGAGCTTGATTAGTAATGTCAAATTATGCATCATAAGTATCCAAAGTAAAGTGTCAATACAAAACTGCACCACAGGCTGCGTAATGCGACTTCGTGCTATTGTAAATGGAGTGTAAAGCGAGGCCTAACCTATTGATAGTCTCAGCAATGGTAGCCGAACTGTGTTACTAGAATCCTGAATCAAATTGTACACATCGTCGGTTGCAGTATGCGATGATCGATGTGGTATTCATGCGATGCTAAGCGGATTATTCTCCATCTTTTTCTACTCTGTGCCATTACGTGATGTCTACAGTAGCTTTGGTACTCCTTTGGCACGCTTTCAGCTTTCTATCAGTTTAAAAGCCCAGGAATCTATGGACTCAGAAAAGGTATACTTTATGAGCAGTTAGCTATAACTATACGACGATTTCCTTGATAAGTGTTATAATCGATATTTCTGCACAGTGGTCACACTGGTGCTTCAACCATTGTAGGTTACCTTTTGACCTTGAAACCCGTCTGCAAATACCATCGTGCTTTTCGGACTACTAAACCAGTGATTCCTAATGCAAGTGAGAATATTGGGGGCACCATGCTTCATAAGATGAAGCAATTTCACAAGGAAAGTCTTCGAGATATCCATATGCTATGTAAATCCATTCTCTATTACCAAACAACACACTTCATATCAA
>NC_049982.1:12890242-12899167 GCF_000003815.2 Branchiostoma floridae
ATTAAAGCTGACTTTCCTGGGGTAAGAAACTCCTGTATGATGCACCACGAAAACTCTACGGTAACGTACACCTTGCAACCGTGAGAGTGGCGTACGCTGATGTACTCCCGAGTGAATGCTCTTGTCAGCCATTCCCACGTTTTCAGATGAACACAAAACACGTGCGGCGGGTTGTGGCCTAAACTAAACGCCTTTACAGTAGGGTCGTGTGGCACAATCGGCAGCAGGATGGTCGATTCATAACCAAGACGGGTTCACATCCAATACTAGTAGTTCGAATCCGTTGACGTGCCGTCCGATCTTGTGCCCTTTGGAAAGTCACTTTACCTCACTACACTCTGGTGAAGATGAGTACCTATGAAGCAGACGCTACATGCCCTTTCTGTTTGTCCACACGTATCAGACACAACAACCTCTAGCCAAATAGTCAATCGAGTTATCAAGAACAAAATTATGAGCATATGGCATGGACCCACGGTATAGTCCAAGTAGATATAGCTTAAGTAGTGCGGAATCGTGCATGTAATATAATGTGCAAAGATCGTGAATGCAAAACGCGGCGAAATAAGTTTTTCCTCAAGTCCTGAAGAGTCAGTGTCCTCAGTGAGTCACCACAGACAAGCCGTGCCGTGGTCAGAACGTCACGAGTCTCTTAACAGCTATCGCACAACAGAAAGCCGCCCAATTGGATGGATTATTCGTTGCTTGATAATAACCTTTTCTCAAGACCTGTTGTAATTATGATATTTCCAAGCTATAGCGACAATCTAGTAATGATGAAGGAATGGTTGCCTAAAATCCCATGCCACAAACCACTAATCAAACCCTTTGGCATTCAACGTAATTGCGCTCCTGCATAGCTGGAGTGTATTTGATAAAGACAAATTAGGATCCACATGAGTTGACTTACTTCATCTTAGATAGTTTATCTTGAGTGTTTAATTAACTCAAATATAGGTTAGGGTGGTCGTAAATGTTTCTTGTGTGCTTTTTTGAGAGCCTGCATGTCCCCAGAAGTAGAAGTCTGACATGATGCTTGAAAAACAAGATTAGGGTTTTCACAAAACAGGTCTTGCATTCTACGTATTCAATATTCGTTTTCACATTCTCTCTTCATGTGCTTAATCGCTGTTAGAGTGAGACAGAACTAAATATAATCACAACTCCCTGGTCGCTAGGGTTGTGTCATCTATATCGCATCTAAATGTGTCTGAACATGACCCATAGGCTGGTGAAATGTAGTCTCTATCAGACTGACTACGCTGGCTATTTTAGGGAGAATGATTTGCCGGGAGAGTTTTGCTACCCAAAAAGTTGTCTAGCCGCGGAGGGGAAACATTAAGCTAAGCGTGGACTGTATACCCAGGCCAATTTAACGATTTTTTTACGATCCCCGTACCCCCGTATGAAGGCCTGGTGGAGTTAGGTGAAACGGTCGGTCAGTTGCAATTTATCTGTTAAATCGACTATTTGCCTTGCATCACGTGTAGTAGGCAAAGTAGATAAAGAAACATGTTATTTTTGTATTCATGGCCTCTGCTTTTATCTCCGTCTTCTCCGTTATGGAGATGTTGGCAATGTACATGTATAATATGTACAAACATGAATAAAGCATGGCGGTATATTCAAGCTTCTGCATTTGGTGCCACACTGCTTTTATTTTGCATATCAAATAAAATCATGTAGACTTCAAACTTTTCTGACTTCACTTGGAATAGAAGTTCCTGCGGCCACTGTCATTCAAATAAGATCCATAGCTCAGACCAAGTGTGTCTGATCGCCATTACAGCATAATCTCAGAAAGGATGACAGGTCTTGCATCACTGATAGTGATGTCGACTCAGACCTGTCAGATAGTCCATTCACCCGGCAGGTCCTACAGACAGATATGGATTTTCTTGTTTGTTGTTACACATCGATAAGGAAAGGCATTTCCTGTTTCCCGATGGGTCTTATGAATCATGAGGTCTGCAGCGCACAAACCTGGACATGACTGATCACATGGAGACGGTGGCTTATCTCACGTAAGCAAGGCTATTCATAAAACGTTTGTCGGTTTGGATTGATGCAAACTGGGTAATGTTACTGAGTAGGGGATAACAGTCTATTGGTTAGAATCTAGCAGTTTTCTTCATCGACATAAGGAGATCCTTAATGACCACTAATGATGTGAAGTAGTTTTTACTTTGTACATTGCGTGGTTACATTTAGCAGGGCTATACCATGGAACCATTCCACCCCAACTATCTCCTGGCTATCTGATGTGATAAGCTCCCCTTGTCCCAAACAACAGCTCCATCGATCACAGGTGCGAAAGTTTTCTGTGCGTGGGAGGAATGGAAAGTCATACATAGTGTGAGATAATGATCATCAGCCCACCTGGCCCTAATCGCTTTCCTGGCTGTTCACAGACATGCAGGACTATGTTCATTGTAGAGATAGCGAAAGTCAGATCTAAAAGGACAATAAACTGTGCTTAAATCTCCAACTACGATTTTCAGCTGCCCCCTTATCTGTCTCATTACTCAGTCTACTGCACATCGCCTTTAAGGGCCCCTGTAAGGCCTGTGAAGTAATATGACTGGAGAAGAACATCATTATGGCAGGACTCCAACAGCTGGGATTGGACTGTCTTCCTACACATTCGGGTACGTAACACATGGATAGTTAGGTGATTGCAGTCGGTACTCCCTGGATATATTTTTTCAGGTCTATACTTTGTTCAAAATGATCGATGGTCACAATGTGAAGCAATCTCACCAATGAGAAAAAGATTCAATGTCGATATCCTTTGTGTGTGCTGACTCTCAGCAACATGTCTGCGTGAACAGTTTGTAAAAAGAATCGTGGGTTTATTTTTGTGAGGCTCATGATCCATTTTGTCATTGTCTAGAGTGACATTTGCCTTGCCTCTATCCATCTGCAATAGCTGGTTCATAGATTACTAGTACATGTTGAGTTATTATTCTTTAAAGATATTACGTATAGGCATTGCTCATTACAGCAGATCACGTTAGAAGCCAAGCTCAATAGGTACCAGCAGATGCATGTAGCAGGAATCTGTAATGTTACCTACGATTGAAATGAACAGTTTCTGCAGAGATGAATAAATCACGATCTACCCATCGCAACGAAACCAATAGATTTTGAGCATTATTTGTCGCTAATGCACGAATAACGCGACTTATTTCTTGAAACATGATTGAGTCATAGCTTGTGCCTGTGAATTTGTCGTAACGCGTAGGCGCAATGTTATGTTTTGCTTCTATGAAAATTCATCATTTTACACGTCCTGTTATATCATACCTCCTGCCGCATGTCACTTGCCAGCTGCGGACTGTAATTAGATACAATGCCTGGCAATGATAAATCTAGTGCAACAGAAGGCAATTTGTTCAAGTTACTTTCATTACAAAACGTTAATGCACAAATAGATCTCGTGTACTTTTGACAGTCTCATTTAGTTCTGGACTGATCGTGAACGCGTAATGGCAGTTTGATGTGATGTGGCCATTCGTTATCTGTAAACACCACATCGGCAGTCATAGCTAAAGGTTAGATGAAATTGGGTCACATTAGGGGGTACGTCTAACAAGTTAGTGGGTGTAATATAGCCAATTGTTATCACGTGCTTGTGTGACAATTAGGGGTGGGTAAGGCTATGGTATCGATACGGTTATACCGGCATTTGGGGCTAACCGGGCAAGAAAATAACAAGAGCGAAGTAAGAGAAAGTTGAAAATAACAAGAGAGAAAAAGGGGAAATTTGATAGGCATTTTACTAAGTTCACAGAGGCATTGGTGTCTTTTACATGAAGATGGTACTTTAAAAAGCCGGCAAAAGTCGGATACTCCATCCAACAGACTCTTTTTGTAACGAAATAAATAGACCATTGTTTTTGCTCATTCACAAGTTTTCACAAACAATAATTAAGGTCCTGATCGACCTCTTGATCTGAAGCGGCCCTGGACCTGAAGTTTCTGTACCGGTTCCTATCCCTAATGAAAATTGATACAGATAGAGATGCTGGTGTCTGCATCGGTCCAAGGGGTATGTCTTTGCTATCGATCTTCGAAAGGAAGGTAGACCATACAAGAGTTGCTGGGGGAGAAACATCCGAAACATCTTCTTTGTTGTAGATGCCATTTCATGCCATAATCTAAAGCTCTGTCATCAGAGTTTTGCTAATGTCAACTTTTATTCAAGCCTTTGTGATTTACTGTAACATTTATCCTAACGATTTCTGGTGAAAACTCTGCCTGCTCATAGACACAGTGAGTAAACTATCCTCCATCTGCAACCTATTACGTCATCCCGTTCTTGGACACTCCGATGAAGTAATGGTGATTTGTTAGACCTGTGCACAACTAAAAGGATTTACTTGGATGTAAGTGGATGATATTGTACGAAATGTTCAGCATAACGTCCTTCGGGCAACAGGTTTATCGAATATGAAATATCGGAACCGCTTTTCTTAAATTTCCCAAAGGCGTCAGTGCACAGCTCCTGTCTGCCCGACTGTCTCTTCGTTGGCTGAACTTCAGAGCAGAAGTTTCCATAGTCACCTTGACATCCTAGAACTCTGTGGTCTGTTGATCTACGGAATATTTTAAAAGTCGTGTCATGTGATCTACCTCATTCTTGGCAGACGCAATAAGCCGTATGATTGAATAATTCATTACAAGCCAGTATCAACCTAGGCCTGCTTCTCAAGAGTTCACCTGCCGTTTGCCAAGAAACTACCAGAAATATTTGGATTTTGACGCGAGTACCCAAACATGTAGTGTTTGATATACTGAACGATACTTTTAAACTTGCTGTCGTTTTAAACCCGTCCATTGTACACGTACATTGTACGAGGACATGTTTACATTTTTCTCTTGCATCCCAACTGCCTCACACCCCAAATGCAGCAATCTCACTCGGTATGTACTCGTTATCGTCAGTTTTTACTATCAGCTGCTGATAGTCACAATCTTCATGACTGTACCTTGTGCCTCTTTATGTTGATTTATGAAATGAAAGTAAGCCGTAATAATTACTTACATTTGGGATTTGAAACATATATGACATGTTGCCGCAATCCTAAATTTCAGATGTTTTGCTCTATGTAACATATGGAACTGGAAACAATAGCGAAATCGTGTCAACGTCTGTCAAAGGAATTGGGTAATGAACCGTATTACGTACCTTTAATAATTTAGTCTCACTTGGGAGCAAGTTCGTTCATAAATTTGCAATACGCCTAAGGGCATGAACTTGCAAGTTAACTTCAATTTTCGTACACTCCATAAAAGAAAGTGGTTCTTGCTAATGCCAATCTTTCTAATTTAGATAGCTTAACTGTGGGAACTGTTGAATACATTACATGAACAATTGAATTTTTTCAATTCAGCATGTCTGTTAAAAAGTGGGATCTTTCGTCTTCCACTGTCTTCGAAAAAGGAGTCGAACCCATTAACCCAGGATCTAGAGTTAGATTTTACTAGCTTTAGACTAGAGTAGACACTTGTGATTTTGTATCGTGTACATTTGTTTGAATCTTTTTATGTTAACTGCAATTAGCCCACGGGCAAGAATTTGCAATAAACTTGATATTGTTAATAAGTGTGACCGAATGTAGTTGTTTCATACTTACACATAATTTGTGTCATTATTGTATATTAATCAACAAATGACAGGACAATCTTATGAAATAACTCTAACTAGAGTTCGGGGACCTCATACCTCCATGAAATATTTATTGCTTTTTTGTGGATGGTAGGTATGTTTATAGTCGGTTGTATTTGAGAGTAATGGTTATATAATATAAATGTTATGGGAAAGTAGTGGTGTATTTATTTGATGACACAGAGGATGTCCATCTGATTAGTAATTATCAAAATGTGACACTTAATTGTGTAATGTGCGTTTAAGAGGTCGACGGGATATGGTAGCGTGGTGTTCCTTAAGCTTGATGTTTGGCATTTAAAATGTCTAAGGTTGTCAGCATTATTGAGGTTCGACTATGTGCCTCAGAGCTGTGTGGTGGGAGGAAGTTGGGAAACTCAGAAAAAAGAAGGGATGTGGCCAACTTTAGTTAGATGGTGATTTGATTTTCCACCAATATGTCATAACATCAGCTGTTCACACGGTACAAAAACGAGATGCACACTTTCCTCTGACAGCCCTACACCAACTGTAAGATGAATACTTGGCGCAAACCCCGTCTGCTAAAAAAACAAGTACCATTGGCTACGAAAGAGACAACTAACAACTGTCCCTTATCGTAACAAAATCAGAACATCTGTATCGCCCATAAAACTTCTGACACCCAACCCAGATGAGAGGACCTAATGGCATTTTAATCACCATGTCACTCAAATCAGCAGTACAGTATGTGAGACATCCATACCTGTTAAGCATTATCGGCAGATGTACCTCAACTTCTTACAATTATACTTACGCTTCACATCTTCATGATATCCTAAGCAGACATAAATAAAACTAATTGTCATATTAAAAAAAACTCGGGGTTCCCCAAACAGCTGTCACCTCACCATCTGCTTGGAGCTAAGCCCATCAACAAACACATAAAGCACGATGCCTGTACCAATATATCTCAAATATAGGGGTGATTTCTGATATTATTACATCGATTATAACGACAGATACGGCTCCCAAAATCTCATCGATTCGAGCTTTCATCACACCCCACCAACACAACAAGTATGAAACCAATCCATCCAGCCGTTCTTGAGTAATCATCTACACAGACAGAGACACATAACAGAAAATATAACCTCCATTCCATGACATTTCATGGAGGTAAATATATTGAATACATTGAGTTGACAACTATGCATGCAAAATCTGCCAACTTTTTTTCGGCTCGGCCTTGAAGAAAGTTTTCCATGGAGTACTGTACGGCTGCCGATCGCCAGATACACAAAGTTGAGGAGATACATAGTAATTGAACAATTATTAGCCAGGCCCCTCAGCGGCCAATTATGTCTGGTTTGATAAAAACCACGCCGTCTCGTTCAGCTCGGAAGCAGGGACACATGCTATTACTGTGGACTGTTAATAGGGTCGGTACTGTGCACGACGGTATGGCTCAATTATCTGGTCATAAATACTGGATATCCGTGCGCAGACTTCACCACAACCAATTGTGCGTGGCTTAATTGGACAGAAAGGTTGCTGACTCTGGGCAAACTTATTGCAATGAGAGGGAAACCCAGATTCTAGCTACACGTACATGTACCAAGAACGGGTGAAATAAACTATGAACGAATGCATTTTATTCTGATGCGTGTAGTCTTAGCCTGATTAAATCTCGCTTATAGCAGCCCGCCCAACATCCGCGGGGAGGGGCCAGTTACAGCCCTGGACAGCGGAGTTTGTGTTACACAGACTAGTGTAGTCTTTGTAGAATCATTATTGTAATTGCAGATTGGCGTAGGCTTTAATATTTTGCTCTACATTCTAAAGGGTAATGTATGCACTGCTGGCAAACCAAGTAGCAAACAACATAATTTGTCTGAATGTATCAAATGTCCTTTCCTTTGAGCTTTTGGGATGAGTCAATTGAGAAATAGAGAATTGCATTTAACACGTTACTTTTGATAGAATCGGGAAATGCCATAAACATCAGCGGAGAGTAGAATGACTCATAGTTTCCTGGAAGTTGCAGCTATTCTCATATTCTCAAGTGTGATACATGAGACAGGCAAGAAAGGTCCCACTGCGCACACACGTTACTTGTCTGTCGCCAAGTCTTCACCACTGTAGGGCACATCGTCTTCGTGACGGCGGGGGCGGGACCGACAGCATGAGCCGCCATCCATCATTACTCAGACAATCCGTAACCGAAGGGGGATCTGGAAATGGCGCTGCCGGTCACTGCTTCAACGTAATTGATTTAGAGATCGACTGGAAACCGACACGGTGTCAGCTCTTGCAGTTGACATGATGTCTCAACTCTACAGCATGGCTTTCACGATGTGTCAACTCTACAGCATGGTTTCATGATTTCTCCACTCTACAGCATGGTTTTCATGATGTCTCAACTCTACAGCATGGTTTCCATGATTTCTCCACTCTACAGCATGGTTTCCATGATTTCTCCACTCTACAGCATGGCTTTCACGATGTGTCAACTCTACAGCATGGTTTCCATGATTTCTCCACTCTACAGCATGGTTTCCATGATGTCTCAACTCTACAGCATGGTTTCCATGATGTCTCCACTCTACAGTATGGTTTTCGTGATGTGTCAACTCTACAGCATAGCTTTCATGATGTGTCAACTCTACAGCATGGCTTTCATGATGTGTCAATTCTACAGCATGGTTTCCATGATGTCTCAACTCTACAGCATGGTTTCCATGATGTCTCCACTCTACAGCATGGTTTCCATGATGTGTCAACTCTACAGCATGGTTTCCATGATGTCTCCACTCTACAGCATGGTTTCCATGATGTGTCAACTCTACAGCATGGTTTCCATGATGTGTCAACTCTACAGCATGGTTTCCATGATGCCTCCACTCTACAGCATGGTTTCCATGATGTGTCAACTCTACAGCATGGTTTCCATGATGTGTCAACTCTACAGCATGGTTTCACGATGTGTCAACTCTACAGCATGGTTTCACGATATGTCAACTCTATAGCATGGTTTCAATGATGTCTCAACTCTACAGCATGACTTTCATGATGTCTCAAATTCGAAGCAAGTGTAGATCAGGAAGGGTGCACGTGAACAACGTGGATATTGGCACTATTTGGTCTTGTGGTAGGTGTTGAAACAAATGAAATTGTTAGATTATGGGCCCCTGGTGGTCCTCGAAGGTAGTGAAGCAGTGCACTCGGTTTCGATATCTCTTGTTTTGTAATGAAGCGGCACCCTAGCAGCTTTGTCTGGAACTGCAGGGGCCGAT
>NC_049982.1:12901646-12903562 GCF_000003815.2 Branchiostoma floridae
TCTCCTCGGGGGGGGGGGGGGGGGCGAAAACGCTAAAGGGGGGCGAAAACGCTAGTGATCTCGCCCCCGGGGGGGCGAGATCGCCGGGGGGGCGAGATCGCTGTCACACCGGACGTCTTACTCACAAAAATTTCATTTAGAGCTCGGAGAATCTCGGCCGATCGATTTTCGCGTAATGTGACAGGGGTATTATACCCCTTCACAGTATTACGCCTAAATTGATCGAACGATGAGTCTGCGTTTAAGCCCCCTTCACACGAGAGCACGAATGAGCCGGAATGCCGTCGGAATGAAAATTCTTTTCTATTCTATGTCATTCCAACCACGGCACGAAAAACGGTATTTAAGGATGCTGAAACCATGCGTAATGTTGACGTATTTTCCTCCTTTACGGATCTATACACCACTTATACGAGTACGTAAATATTGCCTTTAAGTGGTCTTTCTGTAGGTCCGTGTTAGTCCTTATTTTCCGGTTTTCCCGTTGTCTTTAAGCAGCTTAAAGATGTCGTAAATGATTTTTAAAACCCCCTTAAAACTTGTTTAAAGTTCACGTTTATTTGATCTAAAGCCTCTTTACGTCTCATATACAATTGCATTAAGTGGATTATAACGTGTGTTTTAGTGCCTTTTCAGCAGCTTAAAGTTGCCATAAATACTTATTAAAACGCCCTAAAGACATGTTTAAACTTCACGTATATTTGATCTAAAGCCTATTTACGTCTCATATACGTGTGCATTAAGTGGATTATAACGTGTGTTTAGGTGCCTTTTCAGCAGCTTGAATTTGCCATAAATACCTATTATAACGCCCTTAAGACTTGTTTAAACTTCACGTTTATTTGATCTAAAGCCTGTTTACGTCTCATATACGTGTACATTAAGTGGATTATAACGTGTGTTTAGGTGCCTTTTCAGCAGCTTAAATTTGCCATAAATACTTATTAAAACGCCCTTAAGACATGTTTAAACTTCACGTTTATTTGATCTAAAGCCTATTTACGTCTCATATACGTGTGAATTAAGAGGATTTAATGTGTCTATATTTTTCTTTTTAGCAGCTTAAAGTTGTCATAAATACGTACTAAAACACCCTTAAGGCATGTTTAAAGTTCCCTCTGTACATCTCGTATACGTGTGCATTAAGTTGATTATAACGTGTGGATAAGTGCCATTTTGGGAGAATAATCATTAGCACATTTCAAAGCAAGAAAATACAATGGATGAAACTTTGAAATTTTATTGAATTACGAGAAAATATTACATGGAAAAGTAAAAAAAAAAACTACAGCCTACTAGGTATTTGTGGCCTTTCATTCTGATGTAGTCGGCAGTTGAAACAATCACAACGGTTGCGCAATTCCGTGCAGCAGTCCACAGTCCCATTTCCAGTGTCGGGTGAAGCGTCTCGGCGTAAGTTAAAAAGAACACACATGTACAGTTCCATCTGGTCACCACAGGAATAAGAATCCGGTAAGATCTAGAGTAGTGGCCGATATGACTCGTGCTGTTGGATGGTCCTGGATTCTGTGAACGCGAAACATGTTCAGCTTGCAGTGTCGGCTTCTATTAATCCGGATGGTACAAGGGCCGTGATTTCCATTCTGTGTCGATTTCCAACAACAACAGCTTTTACAGAATGATAGCCACCTCGTATCTTTGAGTCAAATTCCGTCACCGGGGGTCCTAGGCGGTAAAAGCGGTGTCGCGGCCACAACTTGCGGGCTAGAACAGGCCCAAACTTTCTTCAATACTTCTCTTAAAAAATGAACGCCTGGAAAATAACCGCTCCTTGTCGTACGTATGGCCCGTAAATTTGAACCTCCCACTCTTTTCTGCCATTGGATACATCCTATCACATGACACAGCTGTGCCACAGACGGACCCAGGAAAGTTCACCTCCCTGGACGGACGGA
>NC_049982.1:12903771-12906857 GCF_000003815.2 Branchiostoma floridae
GTGCCACAGACGGACCAAGGAAGTTCAACCTCCTTGGACGGACGGAGGCGTGCTCCCCATGGCGAGTACGAAATAACGCTGAATAAATGTACATCTTGCCTGCCCACGCATATCACCATAAGTAACCCAGACAAACACGAGCAACACGAGAAGACACCGCCTGTGTGCACAAACTGTTCTTTCTCGACGCTTGCTTGTAGATAAAGAAATAAACATATTTCGTACATTTACCTGTAGTAAGAACTGCTTGCCGTTTTATAGAGAAAACACAACTCACTGCACAAAACGCTATACCTACTACATCCTTATTCTTCAAGCAGAGGTTGAGTCGCGGAGATATTCATAGCAGTAGTCGGGATTTCTACCGTCTCTTAGCTCGAGTGTCAACTTGCCACAAAGAAAACAGGCGGCCTCACCCTGATTTAGACCCTGGAATTTCAGAACATATGTGCGGTATAAAATAAAAAGGAAAGGGTCTCCTCCTGTTCGCAGAAACTGCGCTTCAAACATGCCGTATGTTCAGCAGAAAAAGGCAACGTTTCATAAAACCTTTGAGACGGTATTAGCCAATAGATAAAATGGGGGTAGTGCCCCCAAGTTTGCTTAAGCTACGCGGATTCAAAGATTAAACATGTCGTATGTTCAACAGAAATACGCAACATTTCATATACGTCTTGGCAACATATAAGGTAAACGGGGGAGGTCTCCCCTAGTTCGCTTAACTGCGCGGATTCAAAGATTAACCATGTCGTATGTTCAACAGAAATACGCAACATTTCATATACGTTTTGGCAGCATATAAGCTAAACGGGGGAGGTCTCCCCTAGTTCGCTTAAACTGCGCGGATTCAAAGATTAAACATGTTGTATGTTTTACAGAAATACGCAACATTTCATATACGTCTTGAAAACATAAAAGCTAAACGGGGGAGGTCTCCCCTAGTTCGCTTAAACTGCGCGGATTTAAAGATTAAACATGTCGTATGTTCAACAGAGATAGGCAACATTTCATATACGTCTTGGCAACATATAAGCTAAACAAGGGAGATCTCCCCTAGTTCGCTTAAACTGCGCGGATTCAAAGATTAAACATGTCGTATGTTTTACAGAAATACGCAACATTTCATATACGTCAAGTTTTGGCAACATATAAGCTAAACGGGGGAGGTCTCCCCTAGTTCGCTTAAACTGCGCGGATTCAAATATTAAACATGTCGTATGTTCAACAGAAATACGCAACATTTCATATACGTTTTGGCAGCATATAAGCTAAACGGGGGAGGTCTCCCCTAGTTCGCTTAAACTGCGCGGATTCAAAGATTAAACATGTTGTATGTTTTACAGAAATACGCAACATTTCATATACGTCTTGACAACATATAAGCTAAACGGGGGTGGTCTCCCGAGGATTCAAAGATTAAACTTGTTGTATGTTTTACAGAAATACGCAACATTTCATATACGTTTTGGCAGCATATAAGCTAAACAAGGGAGGTCTCCCCTAGTTCGCTTAAACTGCGCGGATTCAAAGATTAAACATGTCGTATGTTCAAAAGAAATACGCAACATTTCATATACGTTTTGGCAACATATAAGCTAAACGGGGGAGGTCTCCCCTAGTTCGCTTAAACTGCGCGGATACAAAGAATAAACATGTCGTATGTTCAAATGAAATACGCAACATTTCATATACGTCTTGGCACATATATTAACGGGGGAGGTCTTCCCTTCTTTGCGTAAATGACGGTTCGAAATAAATTATATATATAGCATCCTTCGGTCAATATTGACCATGGTATCCGCAACATTTCATATAACGTAAAATAGCGCATATAAGCTAACCGTGAGAGGTTCTCCCCTGTTCGAATTAAACCTTGTGCACAGAAAGTTTGAATACGTCAAACGCTTTCGGAATAGCTAAAAAACACAGAAGATTATTGTATTTGACTTTGTATTGTATTGTATTTGTATTTGCTGAGGTATAAACATAACATTTTGTACCAGAAAGCGCAATAATTTTCAGTTTTGACTGTAAATCTTGCCACTGTTATAAAACAGATGACGCAATGTTTTATCTAACACCAGACAAAGGATTATTACATTTGACTTAGCCGGTTAACATGTATTTTGTAACAGATCTAGAGAAACGGTATTTGTCCGTTTTGACAGAAAATATTTTTGAGACATTTAAGTTGTCTTTTCGACATACTAAAATACATGTAAAATTCACGCAAAGAAACACAACAGATTAAGTTAGATTTACAAACGCTGAAATCTTCCGTAAATGCCAAATGTATGTTTCCGATGCCTTTAATAGATCTTAAAATCTGCTGAAATATTTCTCCGCCTTTAAGGGCTTTATACGTATCTCTGAAACTTTGCTTAAAAAGTTGTTTTCGTGCTGTGAACATTATTCGAAACATTCTTATCTCATTCTAAGGAGAACCGAAACGGCAAGCCACATCGAATCCTGCCAGGATGTGGCCGAAAGAATATCTGGAATGCAGTAATAATGTCTAGAATACACTACGAATTCACAGGAATAGAAAAGAATTTTCATTCCAACGGCATTTTGGCTCATTCCTTTTCGTGTGAAGGGGATTTAAGGCCCATTTGGAATTGCCACCCGAATGGCCCCGAATGTGGCACGAATTTTGCAAATACTTCATTCCGGCTGGTTCTGATTTATTCCTGCTGATTCGGTTTCAGTGTGAAAGACCTATAAGTGACAAGTCCGGTATTTTCTCGACCAGTGCGTGACTTTTAGTGATCGTCGATTTTTAGGAGTTGGCCGATGCTCGCTGTGCACCAAAACTTGTTCTAAACTGTTACTTGACATCAACGACTAGTCGCCGGTGATCTTTGAAGTCGCAGAGGTTTGAAGTGTCGGGCGGGTATAGACCGACTTATTGATCATCGGTCGCAAATTTGATGGCGTACGTAGGTCGCCTATCGTTTGTTTGCAGATGTTGACTTTGAACTAGCGTGTACTTCTGAAATTGTGGCTCCTGTGGTAGTATGTGGGCTGGGTTTATCTCGCAATTCCTTTTCTGTGATAATTTCTATTCTGCCCGTGCAGTCCATTAT